>NC_056741.1:385672073-385972073 GCF_019279795.1 Protopterus annectens | reverse complement strand
TATGATCTCGGACATGTAGGCCCGTACTTGTAGGCAACCCTGTTTGGTCTCACAAGGATCCAGTGTCCCTAGGGGGTAATCCATGTTTCCTTCTGATATTGCAGTCAGAACATTACTTAAACTAGGGCATTTTTTCTTGTCTGTTAGCAAAATCTAGGGAATGAGCCCTTCCTTCCTTCCTTCTCTCCTTTGATGTGCGATACCAGCTCAGGTTTTCCCTGAAGAGAGGGCACATGATTCTGGAAAGCAAATTAGCTTTTTTCCTCAGAGTAAAGCGGGGCTTATGATGGCTAGCTAAAGCATATCCAAGTGGATTTCTTCCTGATTACTACCTATTGAAAAATGCTCCTGTCAAAGGGCACTTCACAGTTGTTATGGCTTCTGCCAGTATTCATTTCAAGAATGTGGCCTTTGCATACTTTTGCACCACGATCACGTGGTCTTTGTTTTATACCATTACCAAATATGATTGTTTGGAGTGTAATTCCAGCAGTCAGGACTTTGACACTTGAGCTCCAGGAATCCTTAGTTCTGAGCCTATGCTTTTTCTATCCTTAATTTTTGTAGCTCTATAGGACCCTTTGTCTTTGCTCCTCTACCTGCACCCATATGATATGGCCTTTTCATTCTACAGGGTGGGATCCAGGTATCTTGGGTCTAATTGAAAACTCTGTGGCCCATTTATTCCTGCCTGGATAGACTAATTGGTCCATGCTTCCCCCTTCAGAGAAAGTTAAGTGATAGATAACAGACCACTTTTTTTGTCCTTTGAAGCGGCCTTCCTATACCCTTAAAACTCTCCCTTTGTTGCAAAAGCTGTCTGAGCTCATACTGCCTGCCACAGGAAGCATACTTCTGCAAGCTGGCTTCTCTAGCTCTTGAACTTGAACAGTGGCAGCATGTGCTTGAGGTGCCCAAACTCCATGGGTGCAACATCCAGTGCTTCCTCTAGGTGTCACCCCAACTGTGAGCCTGCACCACGTCACCCCACCAGGTTGTGTAAGGAGACAGTTCTCACTCACTCCCATCCTTTTTGCACAGCTCCTCCAACACTTGATCTGTTAATCAAACTCTGCTTGTCTGGGTCATAGTCAGGGCTTCATCTCTTCTGTACCACAGTGTCAGGTCTGGCAGCCTATGATATTTGGCCATCCTCTGATTTTGGGTTCTCAGGGAGAGTGATGTGGTTGGTTTTGAATTGGGGGTGGGGGGCAGTCTTCACTGAGTCTTAGCAGCTTTCAGGGCAGGTATTTGGATGACAGATTAAATTTAATGTGAAAAATTGATGGCTGTATGTTTTGGTGTGGAAAATAGAGAGAAAACGTTCATGCAGTGGAAACAGGTCACAGAGTGGTTATAGGCTTCTAAATTGTATTAGGGAGGGAGTCCAGTTAATGCTTAGTTTAGTCTTCAATTGTACGCAGTTGTAGTAAACTACTTCTGGAGCATTCTCCCAGGAAGAGAAATTAGGCTGGTTGAACATTCAAAGCTAAAGCACTAAAACTGTGAGAGGAGAATGAAAGGGCCTCGAGTATTTGGAAAATGAGACATGACATGACATTCATGCAATAAAAGAAAGGTGGAATATGTGAAGATAAAGAAGGACAGAAGGAAGAAAGGTGGCATGTACTGAAGGGAGACCAGTTCAATGATGATTTAAAGAAATCTTCAGATTGTGTGTGATGCAGGCATGGAATATTATACTGTTAGAGGCTATTGTGGACTGTAGGTCAGTGTAGGGGTGCAGGAATGGAGTAACAAATGGGGAAAAGGGATATTGGGGCAGCTGTGTAGCAACTAGGTGTAATTAATTTTATGTCCTGTCTTACCCATGCCTGCAGATGTTTGCAGGATAAAGTCATTCAGTTTTTCATTTTGAATGTCAGGTTACTGAGAGATAGGGCAACTGCCAAATACCACAGTGTGTGACAGAAAGTGACTGGAATTTTGCTTAAAAAAAGATTGTTCTTGTATATGGAAGATTTGCTGACTTGCTGTCATAGCAGTGGTTGGAACTTTAAAGGGTCCGTTATACTGTCCAGGATAATTCCCGTTTTGGACTAAAGTTAACAGTATGCTTTATTAAATGCATGCTTATTGGATATCCCACCTATGTTTTTGTAACTAGCTGGTGCTGTCACTCTGTGGCATATGCAGGACTTATCTTTCAGTGGAACATTACTGCATCCTTGTGCCTGGTTCGATGTAGCTGCATTTTCTGTAGCTTCTAAGATGGTACTGACCTTTGGTCAGTTGTAGAGTTTACATTGAACTGGATGAGAACATTTCTGATAATGGTCGCATAATACTCATTAAAGTATCAAGAATAATGCAGTTGTATATGCTTTGGAGATTTATCTTTTGACGTTTTTCTTCCTTTCATGCATTTTATACATGCTTAATATCAAATGTGTTTTGGCTGTGTTGTATACTACTTAACAATACTGTTAGTCTCTAACTAATGTAGTACTTTAGGAATGCATTTGGTATTTTAATAAATAAAAATGTTGGAGAAAAGGTCTTTAAAACAGGAGCCCAATTGTAAAGGTTCCCTCACGCAGTCTGAATTCCTCGAGGTATTCCTGGAATCAGAGTCACCAGTCCTGAGTAATGGATGTTCAGAAGGACTTACATGAGGAATTCAGTAGAGTGCTTCTGAAATGATATTACAAAGCCTGAGATTCCACTATCATTTAGAAAAATCTAGCAGATAAACTGTTTCTTTGCACTTACATAAGAGAACTCTCTGCATGGCTTCATGTTTGGAATTTTTGGAAAAGTAGTTCAGAGCCTTAAACAAATAGCTGACATACCACAATACGCAGAAGACAGCTGTCGCACTTCTGTGTCTGACTAATGGAGGTTTTGGGCATTTAAATTGTAAAAAGAACTATGAAAAGTATTTAATTTAACATGGCATCTGGAAGATAGCATCAGTGTATCAGGAATTCACGCAAAGTGGCCAGGTCTGTGCATGACATTGTTAATATGAAAAATGTCAGTTCTGGCAGCTGAAAGAAAAAGAAGCGGGTTTCTCTGGTGGATATGAAAAAGTTTTTTTCCCCTGTGAGACATATTTTTTGCTGGCAGACAGCTGATGAAAACAGAAGGCGTTTAGCAGATTTAGATCCCAGTTGTGATCTCCTGGTACTTTTCATTTGCTGATGCTGCCTGCTAGTTTATGGATTATCTGTGCAAGTAAAACTTGGAGCTTACAAATAAGTGCTATAATATAGGTTATTAAAAAAACTGCTTTTTTGGTTGACATTTTAGTAGTATATTTAAATGAGACTGAATTCAATAAAAGTCTGTTAGTTTTTGTTGGAGAGAGAACATTGATGATATACAGCCAAAGAAGTAAGTACTCTTTTGCTTTTAAAACTCATACTGGTTATGAGATCCAGTACAGATTAAAGTATATAAACCTGCTTAATTTTCTTATCAAATCTTCCACATCTAACTAAGGACTTAGCTTGGTCTCAAAAGAGGAAGTCATTAAGATTATCTTTAATTATGTCAGAAATCTAAAAAGGAACATTGTGAATGTAATGATATCTGTGAACAATGAAGTGGTACCCATCCTCAGGATGGAATGCACATGAAGAAAAATGTGCAAATTTCACAATAAGAAAGATAATATTTCAGATTCCATTAGTCAGCTGGGGACATCTGTTATATTACTGCAGATATGGTAATTTGATGTCACAGATGACGCTCTTATTGTGTGAGGACAGGTAGGTATAACTAATGGATGTTCTTCGTGTTTTACTGTTGCAGTCATTATAATTGGGTTATCCTGCTGGAAGGCTACCTACCCTCAGTCGGCCTGAATTCCAAAGTCTAGGTCCGGCGTCTGTTGCTGTTGCCTCTTCCCTGACGTCAGTGCGCCAGGGGTATAAAAGATGCAGCAGACGCCATTTTCTTCAGTCTTTCTTGCATCGAGGTGCCCGAAGCAAAAGCAGTTCGCAAGTACCAGTCTGCCGACTCCTGAGCTTTTCAAATTCGAATTTCAGATCCAAAGTCTTCATTAAAGCTAAGTACCCCGTTGGAGAAACTTTTTTCTTGCTCCAGACCGATGTCAGAAAAAGTTAATAATTGTATTTCTTGTGGGCAGCAAATACCTCAAAAGGATTTTCATTCTTACTGTATTCCTTGCCTAGGCCCTGACCATAACGTTGCTAGTTGTCGGTTTTGTGCTAGATTTAACCAACGCACTATTAAATGTCGGTACGATTTTGCATTCCACTACTTTGGCAGAAGATTTAATTATATAATGCCGTTGGAACAGCCGACTACTGGAGTTTATAAAAAGTGCAAAGTAAAAGAAGAGGACAGGCATCCGAGATCCAAAACTGATGACGAGGCTTCTGCTAGGCCTGTCGCCGGTTCGCTGGTTCTCAGTGAGTCGTTTCGCAGCCTCTGACGCCCGCTACTTCAGAGCCACAGGCCGCTTCCGACTCCCACGTGGAGCCAACTAGACCACTGGAAACTCAAGGTATTGGACACTCGGAAACTATTCCCTCAGGTGGGTCCAGAGCCACTGAGCAGGCATCGGCTTCTGAGGGTGTTTTCAGGCCTACAAAGTTATATGCGAAACCTACTTCAGCTTCAAAGGCAAAGACTAAAGCAGCTCTAAAGACAAAGAAACAAGTACAGCATTCTCCTGGACAGGCCTCCATGCCTAAAAAACAGATGCTTAAAATGGCCGAAGACCTAATTACTTTGATCAGGGGTTCCCATCCCCCTCCTGATAAGAGGCCTAGGCAAGAGTTAGAATATGAATCTTCAGACCAGGTTTCCATTTCCTCTGATTCCTCCTCTGAACAGGAATATTCTATTCCTCCCTATGAGGATTGTGATGCTGAAGAATCTATCCCTTCAGCCTCTCCTCCTGAGGATTATTCTTTTGGGGAGACACTGCATACTATGAGGGAGCATTTCCACTGGGAGAGCCAAGATTACTCAGAATCCAAGAAAAGGCTCAGAGACTTCCTTTTATTGCCTCAGCACAGGCCCCTTGCTATCCCACCTGTTTTAGACATTGTAGATGATGTATTTTCAGAGTCCAGTTTATCTCCAGACTCTTTACCACCAGCTCCTGTTAAGCCAGACAGAATACTATAGGGTTCCTGACTCACATAAATTTCTTTATAAAAACTCTGCTGCTGCTGACCCAGAAACCATCCCTCAGGGTCCCAAAGGGGTCAAGGCTTCTACTGCAAAAAACCCTATCCCCTCTGATTGGGATTCTAGGGCCCTAGACAGATGGGTAAAAAGATTTATACTTCTGCTACCTTGGCTGTGTAAGAGCTTTAGATTGTCAATTTCATATGCTTAAATGTCATTGCTTAAACAGAAAATGTTAAATTCAGAATGTGCAGACAACAAAGAAATGCAGGATTTATTGCGTGCAGCTGAACAAGTTGGAAAGCATACTTTGCAATGTGGTTTTGATTCTCTAGAGGCCTCCTGCAGGGCCGCTGTTACAGGTTCTGTCATTAGGAGGCATGCTTGGTTAAAAGAACAGAATCTGCCTGATCGTGTTAAAGCAAAACTATTAAATGCTCCATTACAGCATGATACTTTGTTTGGTGTTAAAGCAGAAGAGGTGTTGAAAAAAATGGAGGACAAAGCTATATCTATGCAAACAGTCAAGGATTACTTGCAGGTGTACAAGCCTCCCAGATTTAGCAGGAACT
Organism: Protopterus annectens; assembly: GCF_019279795.1. Lineage (NCBI taxonomy): Eukaryota > Metazoa > Chordata > Ceratodontiformes > Protopteridae > Protopterus > Protopterus annectens. Next base: position 385,966,374 of record NC_056741.1, on the reverse strand, counting down.
GGCCTACAAAGAATTGGTTCTTTCCAGTGTCAGATAGGCCACAAAGAGGCAGATACAGACGCCCCAGAGGCAGATCACAGCCCCAAGGTTCATACAGGCCTAAACAATGGGTTGCTTCTACATCCAAGAGCGGAGAGGAAAAATTACAGGAAACAGTCTCAATGACTTTCCCCTTCCAGCACCAAGCACTTATCTTTTGGCAGCCCCTTTGGGGGAAAACTAGCACTTTTTTTTCACAAAATTGGCACATGATCACCCAGGACAAATGGGTCCTAAATATAGTATCACATGGCTACTGGTTCCACTTTCACACCCTGACAAGGCCAAACGGTATGCCAGACCTGCCACGCAATCAATGGGCAGAGGCACAAAAACAAGTTTCATCCCTCATGGACATGAGAGCCATTCAACAAGTACCAGAGCAAGAGCAGGGACAAGGATTCTATTCAAGACTGTTCTTGGTACCCAGAAAGGACAAAGCCTGGAGACCAATACTGGACCTATCTATTCTAAACACATATCTGGATATTCCAAAATTCAAAATGTTGACCCTACAGCAGCTTCTGCCCATGTTGGGCAAGCAGGCTTGGCTTGTGACTTTAGATCTAAAAGAGGCATACCTGCATGTCCCAATCAGACAAACATGCAGAAGATACCTCAGATTCAAAGCTGGCTCAGTGTACTACCAATTCTCTGCACTGCCCCTTGGCTTATCTACTGCACCCAGGGTCTTCACAAAGTGCCTGGCACCAGTAATTGCATACTGCAGACAAAGAGGAATACAAATGTATCCTTACTTGGACGACTGCCTCATTCAAGCAGAGAACAAGGGCATTCGGCGTTTGTAAAGAGATTACTACCATGCCTAGGGTACACAGTCAACGAACAGAAATCAAAACTAGTACCCTCTCAAGAGATAATATTCCTGGGTGCAAGTTTAAATACAACTGCCCAGATGGCTTATCTCACACCAGACAAACAAAGACAACTGACTACCTATTTCAAACTGTTGGCAACAAAGGCCCAGTTATCTGCAAGAAAAATTCTGCAGGCTTTGGGCTTCATGGCATCCTGCATTCTACTAATTCCATATACAAGACTGCATATGAGGAAACTTCAATGGCACCTAAAAAGTGTTTGGACTCAACATTGCCACAGCCTGGAAACAATACTTACTCTCATTCCCTGCCTGCAACAGGAGTTTCGATGGTGGGCGAAGGCCTGTCACCAGAACAAGGGACAGCCATTCACTCTACCCCCAGCCACACAGACATTAACAACGGATGGATCGGATTATGCCTGGAGAGCCCACATGACAGGAAGATGTATTCAAGGCACATGGTCCGCAAACCAAATGCATCTACATATCAATCAAAAAGAGATGCTAGCTGTTCAAAATGCCCTGACAGCCTTCAAGGACCTACTTCATCCGGGACAACTACTGATAAAGACAAGACAATACCACGGTCATGTGGTACATAAACAAGCAGGGAGGCACTCATTCTTACCCCCTTTGCAGACTAGCCATGGCTTTGTGGAACACAGCATTGACTTACCAAGTACATCTGCAGGCACAATTCCTGCCAAGAAAGATAAATACTCTGGCAGACGAACTAAGCAGAAACCTCATGGATTCCCACGAGTGGAAATTGGATCCACAAGTCTTCAGCATGGTAACAAGAAAATGGGGATGCCCTGACATAGATCTATTTGCCTCACCTCACAACTACCAACTAAAGAGATTCTGCACAAGGACTTATCACAGACAAGCATGGAAAGTGGATGCCCTATCTTTCAGCCGGAAAAACTTAACAGTATATGCCTTTCCTCCTCTGCCTCTCCTCCCCAAGGTACTCCTAAAAGTCAGACAGGAAAAGCCAAAAATGATACTGATTGCCCCAGACTGGCCACGCCAGTACTGGTATCCAATCCTAAGGAACTTGTCTCAATACCCAGCCTGGACCTTACCTCAAGTGCCTCATCTAAGGTCCCAGCAGAACAATCAGATTCTGCACAGCCAACTCAAGACCTTAAATCTGGCAGCATGGCGGATAATGTAGTCATACAAAACACACCTCTCACTAAAGCGGTGATGGATGTCATTTTGGAGGCTAGGAGGCCTAGTACTAGAAAATCCTATGCTGGAAAATGGAAGGAATCTCTTCCATTTTCCAGCATAGGATTTTCTAGTACTAGGCCTCCTTAGCCTCCAATCTTGTGCTTGGAACCAGGCACAAGGAATTGACACAGCTGTACCAAACATTCCTCAGATTTTGCAATACGTGACTGAGATGCTGGACAAAGGCCTATCTTTTTCATCTATAAAAATTCATGCCTCTGCCATTTCAGCTCAATACAATACAGAGCCACCAGTCTTTTCTCATCCTTTATTAAGGCAGTACCTCAGAGGGGCCAAAAGTTTAAGGCCTCCAAGGAGATCACCAATATCTGCATGGGACCTCAATTATGTCTTGGAAAAACTTACCCTGCCTCCTTTCGAGCCAGCTGCTGCAGCTGATATAAAGTTTTTATCTTGGAAAACAGCTCTGCTCCTAGCAATAGCTTCTGCAAGATGAGTCTCAGAGCTACAGGCACTCATGGCTGTGGAACCTTTTATCATTTTTTATCCAGACAGGGTTTCTCTGAGGACAAACCCGACATTTATGCCTAAGGTAGTGTCCAGTGTGGCCCTCAACCAAACTATTAATCTGCCTACCTTTTATCCAAGCCCACAGAATAAGGGGGAGAGAATTCTGCATTCTTTGGACATGCACAGACAGCTACGCTTCTATTTGAGCAGAACCAAAGCTTTCAGAAAGACAGAGCAACTACTAGTGGCATATGCTGCAGGATCACAAAGAAAGGCTATCTCAAAGCAGACTATTTCAAAGTGGATAGGCCACTGCATTCGTTTCTGCTATTCACAACATGGCAATCCAGTACCTAAGGGCATTAGGCCACATTCAACCAGGGCAGCAGCCACTTCAGAAGCCTTCCTCAGGGGTGTACCAACCAAAGACATTTTAGAGGCTGCTACTTGGAGTTCAGTGCACACCTTCACAAAGCACTATCACACTATTTAGCTCCAGCCTCCCAACCTTAGCTTTGGGATTCTACCCAATTTTAATGACTGCAACAGTGAAACATGAAGAACATAGTACAGTTGTATACACTTACCATAAATGTAGATGTTCGAGTGTATTCACTGTTGCAGTCCAGGTTACCCACCCGCCATCCCCCATTTCTGTGCTGGAACTTAACTGTACTTCTCTATTCTATACGACCTATGTGGTGTATTTGCTTGTAGATGAAGGCAAAATGTATACTTTGGTGCATGCATGTTTTACTGACATGTTTTTAGCCTACCCTTTTGGGGGCACCTGACATCTGGGGCAAGAAAAACTGAAGAAAATGGCATCGGCTGCATCTTTTATACCCCTGGTGCACTGACGTCAGAGAAGAGGCGACAGCAACCAACGCCAAACCTAGACTTTGGAATTCAGGTCACCTGAGGGTAGTCTTGCCAGCAGGATAACCCAATTGTAATGACTGCAACAGTGAATACACTCTAACATCTACATTTATGGTAAGTGTACACAACTGTACTATTCTTATGCAGATTTGAAGAAATCTAACTAAATCTCTAACAGTTTTATTAATCAAAATGTTTGCATCTAGAACTGACCTATTTTGATGGACTGTAATGGGACCGATTCACTTTGGGGGGGGGGGGGGGTTACATCATACCCAAACAATTTTACACCCATCAATTTCACCAACATGCTCGGAAAAATCAAGGAGTCATAATGGAGCTGATCTATAATGGAAAAGTGGTCTGCTTCTCTTTAGCAATTAAACAGTACGGGTTAATGAAGGGGAGATCTTGCCTCTGGAATCTTGTAGCAGTTCTTTGAAGAGATAACTGCATAATTTGCTGGATTGTCAGGACATTATTAAGCTTTTGACAGCATATCCTGTAAGGATGTAGTTGATAACTTGAAAGCATTATACATGAAAACAGATTTAATTTTGTACGTAAAACAGTTGTTCATAGAACACTGCTGAAGTTCTTCAACATGACCAACAAAAAGCACAAACCTGGAGCGACAGTAATGACCTCATCTTTAATGTTAGTACATGTAGCATCATGAGACATGCCTGAAGAGGACAAACTATGATTAGAAAATGAATGGATAAATTATAAGAAAATAACATCATTCTTAAATATCTAGTGACAGTGGTAGATGGCATTTTAATCAAAGGAATCCAAGAAGTATTTTCTGTAGCCCATCTAATTTTAAAGGGCATGATTAGTTAGTCCAGGGAGAGTGTTGTACTACTACACTGATCTGACCCATTATTGAATCCAGCATTGAGTTTTGTTAATCTTGAAAAGGCCACCTGAAACAGCTCAGAAAAGGTACTGTGATTCCTTACTGGAAAACTTGAACTATTTTGAAAGGCTTCATGTATTGTCATTGTAGTCCGTTTCTTACAGTTAGAGGTGACCTGTGCCTGATCAGTCAGGCTGTGTCTTATCTTGGATCTGTCAAACACCAGACTGGGAAATGCAATGCTAAGAATAGAGTGAGAGAGAAAAATGTTGTAGATGCATTACGTTATGCCTTCCTATGGTTACAGAATAATCTTCCCCCAACAGTCAGTTGTCATTATTCAGTCATTAACATCTTTCAGAAAAGGTGTGTGTGTGTGTGTGTGTGTGTGTGTGTGTGTGTGTGTGTGTGTGTGTGTGTATATATATATATATATATATATATATATATATATATAATGTGTGTGTGTGTATTTTATTTTATTATATTATATTATATTCAGTAATTTGAGTTTTCAGCGAAGTGGTCTGGGTGAAATGAAATTCAGTGAAATGAGATTCAACAAAACAAAGTAGACCCATATATATAAATATGTTTATATATGGAACAAGGAGATTGTCAGCATTGGGTTATACAAGTTAAGCTTCTTGAAGGCCTGTAGATCATAAGATTAAAATTCAACCTATGAGACTGGGATTTGTTTTACTGTAGAAATTATATTTACTGTTAATATTTTTTTTTTTTGCAAAGCTGTTTGATTGTAGTTGTAAAATTAATAGTGCTGAGCAGCATAGGCAGTGAGGTGGCAGCATGCATCTTTCAGCATATATATTTCTTTAATTCTCTATTATGTCATCATTTCCTTTTGAATATGTTTAGCATTTGCAAGTAAAATAACCAAAATACCCAAAACCACAATCAGCGTACCTGAAAAACTCAAAAAAAAAAAAAAAAAAAAAAAAGTCCCACCAGAAAACAACAGTCTTTAATTACACAAAGTTTTGAGCACTTTCATTCCAGTTGAAAAGGAACTTCATCCGAAACAATGTGATTTCTACTTCCTTCCTTTTATACACTTAAAAAGGTGCCAGAAAACACTTGCAAAAATTTAAAGGTATAAACACATTAAAATATCAAGTACTATTCCAGACTTCTTGCATCAAATATGTATGAATGCATGCTAAACACCAATACCATTAAATATCATCATAGTCTTTCGGCTGTTCCCGTTAGGGGTTGCCACAGTAGATCATCGGTTTCCATTTCTTCCTGTCCTCTGCATCTTGCTCTATCACACCCAACCACCTGCATGTCCTCTCTCACCACATCCATAAACCTTATCTTAGACCTTCCTCTTTTCCTGTTACCTTGTAGCTTCATCCTTAGCATCTTTTTCCCAACATACTCAGCATCCCTCCTCAGCACATGTCCAAACCAATGTAATCTTGCCTCTCTGGCTTTGTCTCCAAACCTTCCAACCTGGGCTGACCCTCTATTATACTTATTCCTAATCCTGTCCACCCTCGTCACACCCAGTGCAAATCTTAAAATCTTTAACTCTGCCACATCCAGCTCTAACTCCTGCCTTTTTGACAATGCCACTGTCTCCAACCCATATAACATAGCCGGTCTCACTACCCTCTTGTAGACCAATACCATTTAAATATAAAAGAAAATATTGTATAAAAAAACATAATAGCAGATGTGTTAAGAATTGGTAAACAGTAAACACATGAAATAGCTTATGTGATCATCTGAACTATTTAAAAACATTTTAGAAAAGTTTGATTATAGAAGTCCTATGACAGACAGTCTGACTTTATTTCCAAAATAGGCTTGATAGATATTGTTTCGTTAATACCTGGTGGGACAGTGGCATTTAATAAACATTGCCACTATGAAGCTCCATCTTCTTAACAAAGGTTTCCCAATCACCACCCCTTTCCGGGTGTTCCACCTTCTCTAAAATGGTAAAGACAACTTTCTTAAAATCCTTGTACATCAAAGAATGCTTGTAAAGGACATTACAAGAGTTGGCTTTGCCAACTGCATACACGTGCTGGTAGAGTCTTGTCTGCAAAGGTCCAGTAGTCTTTTCTACATAGAATGCTGGACAAGATAGAAGGCTATATGTACAACACCCTTAGTTTTGCAGTCAAATCTGGCCTTGACTGTAAACAATCTAGGAAAACCTCCCACAGAAAGACTGCCTTCAAAAATAAATTTACACTGTTCGCAGATTCTGCATGGCTTCATGCCACAACCTTTGGTAGAAACATTGTCATAACTCCTGCCTGCTTCTAGGATGGTTTTAAAATGTCTCTTATTTTTAAAAACACATCTAGGTTATTGCTCCAACTGGTTGGTTAACCCGAGTCATCCAAAAACAGTACTCCAGTGTGCTGTGTGCAGAAATTCTTGATATGGCTCCATTATACAACAACCTAGATCCATGGTGGGTCAGAATAAAAACAGTGATAAAAGTCCAGATAACCCTTCACAGATATTGGTCCTGCAGTACAGCAAAGACATTCATTCTTTGAAAAGTTCCATCAAAGCACACTGGAGTACTGTTGCAATCTTGCTCAATTTAGTGCTAGTCTTACCTTCTTTGTTGACCAGGTTAGTCCCAATAGGTTAGCAGCCTCTTTTCATGGGAGATCAGAGGTGATACTTATACTCGCATCACCACACCATCAACCCCCCTTTTTCTACACGGGGTCAGGGTGTTGTCAACTGTTGCCATCTCTCTCAGTTTAGTGCCACTCTCTTACCTTCTTCAACAGCCACAGGTCTTCTTTCACATGATCCATCCACCACTTTGCTGGACATTCACATTTCCTCTTTCTTTCTTCCTGTCTGTCCCGAATCTTCTTCACCAGATTGTTTTCTGCTTTCCTGCACATGTGCCCAAAACACCATAAACTGTTCTCTTTGACTTTCTCTACAATTGGAGCAACTTTGGATGTTCTTCGTGTTTCACTGTTGCAGTCATTACATTTGGGTAATCTGCTGGCAGGTTGCCCTCAGTCGGCCTGAATTCCAAAGTCTTGGGTCCTGCGTCGGTTGCTGTCTTCTCTTCCATGACGTCAGGGGTATAAAACATGCAGCCGACGCCATTTTCTTCGGTCTTTCTTGCCGTGCGGTGCCCAAAGCAGAAGCATTTCGCAAGTGCTGGTCAGCCGACTACTACTATATTCGAGTTTGAGTTTCAGAACCGAAGTCTTCACTAAAGCTAAGTACCCCGTTGGGGAAACTTTTTTCTTGCTCCTTAACGATGTCAGAAAAAGTTAATAATTGTATTACTTGTGGGAAGCAAATACGTAAGGATTTCCATTTATACTGTATTCCTTGCCTAAGCCCTGATCACAACGTGCCTGGCTGTCGGTTTTGTGCTAGATTTACCCAACGCATTATTAAGCGTCGGTATATTTTTGAATCAAAGTATTTTGGAAACAGATTTAACTACCCAGAAATGTTGTCTTCTCAAAACCAGAATTTAGTTGTCCAAACTCCCAAAGTATAGTCCAATAGAAGTGTTTGAAAAACATGTTTAATAGTTTAATACACAAGATATAACAAGATATACCAAAACAAAAAACGGTGGTAACTAATCAACAAATGTTAACTTCCACTGATTAAGTGCTTTCATCTCCCTCTGGAGACTTCCTCAGAATCCGTTAACAGACAAACTTTGCATCTTATATACAAATTTGGGCTGGCAATTAGAGAATTAATTAGTTAATTAACCATCTCTTAAAGTCCTACCATACATCCTAGGACCTCAAAAATGGTAAGTTAAGCAGTTAAAAACAGTTAAACACATTGAATATGAACCACCAAGGAACTGTTTGTACCAAGGTAAAATAGAACAATACAGGACAGCATGCTAAGCCAATATAATCAGAATTGTCTTGATCTGTCTTTTCAAATAATATATTTATTATTAAAATCCAAATCTGTGAAATACTTTTGACGCCCTTAGGTAAAAACTTACTTTGTTCATAAAAATGCTTAGGTACTGGTACACTTAGGTAGACTTAAAAATATATAAATAAATATGAATCCAAATAAGAATGCTGAGGTAAGGCTCCAGAATCCAAACAGGTAAATAAATCAGTCTTCAGAGGTAATAAAAAGCAATGCCTTCTTTAATGTCACACAAGCGCTTTCACACATCAGGTGTATGAATAACATAATCAACCACACCTCTTTATATATCTTAATCTTACCACATGACTTAAAAGTCTAATCAATTTAAAGTTATATACTATTATAAAATAAAAGGTTAAAAGATGGATGTGTGGAAGTGTGTTAACATCGACTGATATAACTGTTTATGATGTATATAAAAAAAATTTATATATTTAATAAAACATTTAAAACCATCCTAGAAAATATATTAGCATCACACAGATATATAAATGTGTGTAAATAGTGATTCAATATAAAATCTGTAGCAACTATATTGGGATAAAGCCCTACTTTCATATTTACCTACGTAGTCCTCTTCTTCTTAAAATGGGCTTAATGGGCATGCTATCATTAAGTCCATGGCCATAATTGGCCCTCAACATAACTATCCATTTGGCCTCTACCTCTTCAGTTCTATCCCTAACATCCCCACATCTCAGACTTTCAAAGGTTCTGGAAACTATCATAAATTTGAACCTGTGCTGCTCTCCCTCTTTGGAAACATGTTTAGACAGGGCATTACATTCAGACCTCTTACCTATATGATATATATGCTCTCTAATTCTTTCCCTTAGACTACGATCTGTCTTGCCTACATAGAAACAATTACATAAACAGCAGGTAGCAAGATATACCACATGAGTGGTCACACATGTGCCGCTGACCCTAATATCAAAAACTCTACCTGTGTCTGGATGTCTAAAATATGAATCCTCATTAATGAATTGACACTGATTACAGTTGCCACATGGTTTTGTTCCACTTGAACTAGTAACACTAACACTATCTCTATTAATACATAAACGTCTCCTAAGGTTCTTTTTGTTTTTGAAAGTAAACTGTGGTCTTGAGCCAGCAACTCTACTGATAACAGGATCTGTCATTAGTATATTCCAGTGATTATTGATAATACTGGCATACTTCCAAACATCTCTTGAATATGAGATGTTGACATTCAAAATACTAACGCTCTCCCTTACTTCCCTACAGTACTTATCTGAAAAATATGGTTTGGCTCTTGTCCCCCTCAGTTGTTTAACTTTCCTAAAACCATCTTCTATAATATTTTTCTCATATCCTCTCTCTTCCAAGTCATGACCAGTCTTGATGAGTTGCTTTTCAAGTTCATCTTCCCTCGCACTTAATCTAGATGCTCTGAAAAATTGATTTTGAGCAACATTTCTAAATACGTATCTGGGATGCATACTTTCCCTTGACAGCAGAGTATTTACATGACATTCCTTCCTAAAAAGTCTAGTGCTAATTGTACCTGAACTCTCTTTTTCTAAAAATACATCCAAAAAACTGATTCTCTCCTCAGAATAATTCAGGGTGAATTTCAGAAATTGTGTTGTGTTATTAATATAATCAACAAAGCATAACAAATCCGAAGCTGTGCCTCCCCACAAAATAAAAAGATCATCGACAAACCTCCTATAAAATAGTACAAGTTCACGATATGGTCCATTAAATACATGCTCTGTCTCCCATGTCAACATAACTGCATTAGCATATGTGTTAGAGCATGAACTCCCCATCGCTACGCCATTTCTTTGATAATAAATCTGATTCTTAAACAAAAATACATTGTTCATAAGCACTAAGCTCATTAATTCATGCAATACTCTCATTTCATTAATATTAAATAAACGTGTTTGGGTCATGAGTCTACTAAGAAACTCTAAACCCACTGTATTAGGAATAACAGTAAACAAAGAAACAACGTCCAATGTTACAAAAATAAAGTTGTTACATACCATACTTTGATCCATAAATGCATAAAGGTCATTAAGAAATTGTTCAGTATCTTTTAGCACAAATTCAGAACCCTCAATGATAGGTTTCAACTTTTTGTCTAAATATATAGAAATTGCTTCAGTGCACCACCCTCTAACTGAGACTATAGGTCTCATGGGAGGTCTAACAGGATTATTATTAATCTTGGGCAATCCTTGTATGTGGGGTATGGAGTATTTAATACTAATAAAGTATTTGGCTAGCTCCTTACATAGGAGCTCTGCTTGTTCTAAAAGCCTAACCCTTTTATTAACTGCTAGAACCATCTCTTCAACATAAGAATGTTTAACCTTCTGATAGAAATCAGTATTATCAATCATCTCATACATTAAAACATCATAGTTGTCCCTATCTAATAAAACTATGCGCCCGCCCTTGTCTGCTGGCCTAATAACTAGGTCTGCATCATTTTCAAGTTTGTGTAGAGCTTCATACTCCCCTTTGTTAAGATTGTGCCAACTATTTCTACAGGTCTTATCATTGTAGGCTTTATATATATCATCAATACAAATCTGTTCAAATGCATTAATTAATGCTGTTTGCTTAGGTACAAACGTGCTAGGTCTATTAAAAACAAACCTATCATTGTCTGAAGTTTGTTGAAACAGATATTTTAACATCAAATTCCTTGTAAACATTTTTACATCAAATACTATATCTGTAATACTCATATCACTCGAGGGTATGAATGATAAACCCTTGGAGAGTACACTCATTTCAGAATCTGACAAAACACGTTTTGATAGGTTAGTTATGTAAGTCTTACTTGTTGAAAGGCTTTCTTTATAGTGTAGGTAGAAGAAGAGGACTACGTAGGTAAATATGAAAGTAGGACTTTATTCCAATATAGTTTCTACAGATTTTATATTGAATCACTATTTACACACATTTATATATCTGTGTGATGCTAATATATTTTCTAGGATGTTTTTAAATGTTTTATTAAATATATAAAAAATTTTTATATATGTCATAAACAGTTATATTAGTTGATGTTAACACACTTCCACACATCCATTTTTTAACCTATTATTTTATAATAGTATATAACTTTAAATTGATTAGACTTTTAAGTCATGTGGTAAGATTAAGATATATAAAGAGGTGTGGTTGATTATGTTGTTCATACACCTGATGAAGCATTGTGTGAAATTGCTTGTGTGACATTAAAGAAGGCATTGCTTTTTATTACCTCTGAAGACTGATTTATTTACCTGTTTGGAATCTGGAGCCTTACCTCAGCATTCTTATTTGGATTCAAGCTTGTATTGAGTATTCCTGCAGAGGTATTTGGTGTTCATTGGGCATTTTTTGTATTGTCATATAAATAAATATATAAAATATATTAAAAATCACCATAGGTATAAATATAAATACAATATGTAAATAAATAGATAATATAGCTGTATGCATGTTTAAAAAATCATAAATATTTGTTGTGATTAATATATATATCTCATAAAAAGTCACAAAGATCATAATAATCATACAAAAACATCTAATATGCATATATATAACAGTATTTATTAAATAATATATACAATAGAATTGATAAAATTGATAAAATACTATGAGATAAAATAGTCCCTTTAAACATCTATTCAATAGCTATAGCATACATTACTACTATTTAATCATACATTACATATAAAAAACTCTATCAAAAACTGTCCTTTCCATCTATTGCCTATTTATTGTTATGGTTAGTGTGTTTTTTAGGGTCTGCTGCAAGGAGTTTCAGTGCTGGGGTAATGGGGATATGGTCATTGAGACCCTTACTACAACATGCATAGTCTCAGTTGCCAAATCATTTCTCTGACCTCCAATTGTGTCTCCCAGTCACCACCCCTTTCTGGGTAATCAACCTCTTCCAATACCCAAAATTTAAAATCCGCTTCTTTACAGACAAAAACATGTCTATATAAGGCATTGTTCTCATTATGCTTATTAATATCCCTAATATGCTCATAAATTCTAGTCCTAAGATGACGTTCAGTCTTCCCTATGTAATAACTCCAACAGGCTTTACAAAATGCTAAATAAACTACTCCTTTTGTGTAACAACTATTGTACCTTTTAGCCCTTAGTGTCATCTCCAAACTAGGGATTCTAACTTCTTTAGATCCAGCAATATAGGTACACTGTGCACATCTTCCACATCTAAAAGTTCCATACTTCTTGCAAGTCCCTTCTACGTTGGTTGTTTTCTTTATTTCAATAATATTCTTAATATTTCTGTTTCTCCTAAAACTATACTTTATTGTACCCTGAAATATATTAGTTTTAGTGGGTATTTCCTTAAACATCTCCCAGGTTTCATTAATACATTTTTTCAACCATCCTATACCTTTGTAATAGGTAAAGGTTAAGTAAGGTAGAGTGCTCGTGCAATCTGTATTTTTTTGTATTTTTTGTACCCAGTCTATTGGAGTTACTATTTATTATATCCAAATCTGTAGACTCACCATTAGTCAAAAGGGGGGCATATATATTATGATACCTTCCCTGTTCTACATATTCCTTTATGGACTTAGTTAATTCCACAGGATATCCATTCCACAGGATATCCTTTTTCATGAAACATTTTTTCAACATTTTATTGATTTCATTTAAAAATTCATCCTCGTCTGAAATCATTCTAGCCATCCTTATCATTTGTCCTTTAACTATGTTCTTTTTTAATTGATAGGGGTGGTCACTTTCAAAGTGTAAATAGGCATTAATGTTCCTTCCTGTATATACTGGATTTGTAACACTTATTTTTATAATCCTTATTTAATTTTACATCCAGAAAATGTATTTCATCTTCACCTACCTGGTGTGTAAATTGTAGAAATGCAGTACTATGATTGATGTAATGTATAAATTTCTCTATGTTGTCTTAAGAACCATTCCATAAAACAAAAATATCATCCAAGAACCGAAAATACCTTATGATATATTTGCTATATTCAGAAGTAAAAACATATTTACTTTTCCAGAACAGCATTATGATATTTGCATATATTGCACATGCTGATCCCATTGCAACCCCCTCTTTTTGATGGTAATAATCTCCTTGAAAATATACATAATTGTACTTCAGAACCAATTCCATGTTCTCTAAAACCAACTTAAATTCGTCCCTTGTTAAAAAATCAACATTTCCTCAAACCATACCAATCCCTCATTCAGAGGTATAACTGAAAAGAAGTCCCTGACATCTGTTGTAATAAGTAACATTCCATCACTATATGGACACTTCCCAATTTTGTTCAGGAAGTCCCAAGAGTCCACTGAAATGTGTGTATATTTACTATGAAACTTTTTTAATTTTAAATCCACATAAATCGCTAAAGGTTGTGTCTTAGACCCTTGTGAGGAAACTATAGGTCTCATGGGTGGGTCTTGTATGGACTTGTGTATTTTTGGTATACCAAATATAGCTGGTATAACAGGTTTAGAGAATTTTAGGAAATTGTACAAATCTACATCTATCAATCCCTGTAGCAAATTGTCTTCCAAAACAAAGTCTATCTTCTTATATGATACATTTATTTCATTTCTTGAAACCAAACCATAATGATAGTCTTTATCCAAAATGTCCATCATCCTTTTAGTGTAATCCCATCTATCCATAAGTACTACCCCTCCAGTTTTGTCGGGTTTCATCACTCGAATTCTTTCATTACCATTTAGTTCGTTAAGCAGGTCTACCTCTGCTACAGTTAAGTTACTACCAACTACATTTTCTTTTTTATATATCTTTCGAATTCTGTTGGTGACACACCTCCCAAATTTGTATATAAGATGTGAAGTTCGTCTGTTAACTGATTCCGGAGGGAGATGAAAGCGCTTAATCAGTGGAAGTTAACATTTGTTGATTAGTTGCCACCATTTTTTGTTTTGGTATATCTTGTTATATCTTGTGTATTAAACTATTAAACCTGTTTTTCAAACACTTCTATTGGACTATACTTTGGGAGTTTGGACAACTAAATTCTGGTTTTGAGAAGACAGCCTTCATTGGTAACCGTAACTGCCTTGGATTTGGTTCGGTTTTATTGTTCTATTGTGCTTGGTACCCAGAAATGTTGTCAGATAGCAATCCGACTACCGGAGTACATAAAAAATGCAAAGAAAAGGACAGAGAAAGGAAGTCGAGATCAAAAACCGACGACGAAGCTTCTAAGCCAGTCGACGGTTCGCTGGTACTCAGTGAGGCGCTTTCGCAGCCGCTGATACCCACTACCTATGAGTCGCAGGCCTCTACTGACACCCATGTGGAGTTCAGCATGCCGCAAGATACTCAAAGTATTGGACCGACAGATGTGTCTCCCTCGGATGGGTCTGGAGCCGCTGAGCAGGCACCAGCTTCTGAGGGTGTATTCAGACCTCAACATTTGTATATCAAACCGTCGACAGCTGCAAAACCAAAGATAAAAGCAACTTCTAAAACTAAAAAACCGACGCATGCGCCACGTGCACAGGCCTCAATGCCTAAAAAACAGATGATCAAAATGGCTGAAGACCTCATTACCTTGATCAGGGGTACCCATCCCCCTCCAGATAAGAGGCCTAGGCAAGACACTGATTATGAATCTTCAGATCAGGTTTCTATTTCTAGTGATTCCTCTTCTGATCAGGAATTATCTATTCCTCCCTATGAGGATTCTGATGCAGAGGAGTCTATACCATCTGCATCTCCTCCTGAGGATTACTCATTTGTAGAAACCTTGCATACTTTGATGGAGTATTTTCACTGGGAGAGTCAAGACTTCTCAGAATCAAAAAAAGAGGCTCAGGGATTTCCTTCTCCCTCAGCACAGGCCTTTAGCCATTCCCCCTGTTTTAGACATTGTGGATGATGTGTTTTCGGAGTCAAGCTTGACCCCTGACTCCTTACCTCTGGCTCCCAGTAAGCCTGACAGATATTACAGGGTCCCTGACTCACATAAATTTTTATTTAGAAACCCTGCTGCTGATCCTGAAACTATTTCACAGGGTCCAAAGGGAGTTAAGGCCTCAACAGCAAAAAGTCCTACCCCCTCTGACAGAGATTCAAGGGCACTGGACAGATGGGGAAAAAGGTTTACACATCTGCAACCTTGACAATTAGGGCCTTAAACTGTCAGTTTCATATGCTTAAGTACCAACAACATGTTATGGGATTGCTGAAACAGAAAATGATGTTGATTTCAGAATGTGCAGAAAATAAAGAATTGCAGGAATTATTGCATGGAGCTGAACAGGTTGGAAAGCATACTTTGCAATGTAGTTTTGATTCCTTAGAGGCCTCCTGCAGGGCCGCAGTTACTGGATCTGTGGTTGGGAGGCATGCCTGGTTAAAGGAACAGAATTTGCCTGATCATGTTGAAGCTAAATTGCTAGATGCTCCTTTACTCTTTTGTACAAACTCTCTGTTTGGTATTCAGGCGAAGAGGTTTTAAAAAAATGAAAGACAAAGCTAAGTCGATGGAAACTGTTAGACTTCTTACAAGTGCAGCCACCTAGATTCAGGAGACACTGGCCTACAAAAAATTGGTCCTTTCCTGTGTCAGACAGAGCTCAAAGGGGCAAATCCAGACACCCTAAGGGTTCCAGCTACCAGGTGCAAGATTCATACAGGTCAAAGCAATGGGGCGCTTCTACCTCCAAATCTGGAGGAGATAAAGCGCAAACCTACAGAAAACAATCCCAATGACTTCCCCCTGCCTACTCCAAGCACTTATCTTTTAGCAGCACCCATAGGGGAAAAGTTAGCACTTTTTGCTCAAAATTGGCAATTAATAACACAGGTCGAGTGGGTACTAAACATAGTATCACAGGGATACAGATTCCATTTCCACACCCTGCCAGTGGCAAATGATTGGCCAGATCTGCCACAAAATCAGTGGGCAGAGGCACAGAAACAGGTTACGTCCCTCATGGATATGGGGGCCATTCAGCCGGTACCAGAACAGGAAAACGGACAAGGTTTTTACTCAAGACTGTTCTTGGTACCCAGAAAGGACAAGGCCTGGCGGCCAATACTGGATTTATCGATTTTGAACACATGTTTGGGCATTCCAAAATTCAAGATGCTGACTTTGCAGCAGCTTCTGCCCATGCTGGGAAAGAATGCTTGGCTGGTGACATTAGACCTAAAAGAGGCATACCTGCCTGTCCCAATAAGACAGTCGTGCAGAAGACACCTCAGATTCAAGGCTGGCTTAATGCATTACCAATTTTCTGCACTGCCCTTTGGCTTATCTACTGTGCCCAGGGTCTTTACAAAGTGCCTGGCACCAGTAATTGCATTTTGCAGACAAAGAAGTATACAAATATATCCTTACTTAGACGACTGTCTCATTCAAGCAGAGAACAAGGACATTCTTCTTCGACACCTGGCATTTGTGAAAAGGCTTCTAACATGCCTAGGGTACATAATAAACAAAAAGAAATCACAACTGGTACCCGCTCAAAAGATAACATTCCTGGGTGCAAGCTTGAATACAACTGCCCAGATGGCTTACCTCACGCCACACAAGCAAAGGCAACTGACCACTTACTTCAAACTAATGGCAACAAAGACCCAGTTATCTGCAAGACAAATTCTGCAGGCTTTGGTCTTCATGGCATCCTGCATCCTACTGATTCCATATGCAAGACTGCATATGAGGAAACTTCAATGGTACCTGAAAAGTTTATGGAGTCAACATTCTCACAGTCTGGAAGCAATGATTCCTCTCATTCCCTGCCTACAACAGGAGTTTCTATGGTGGGCAAAGGCATGTCACCAAAACATGGGACGGGCCTTCACTCTCCCCCCTGCCAGCCAAACCTTAACAACAGACTCATCGGATTATGCCTGGGGGGGCCCACATGGTAGGAAGATGCATTCAGGGCATATGGACCCCAAAAAAATGCATCTGCATATCAACCAGAAAGAGATGCTAGCAGTTCAAAATGCCCTAACAGCATTCAAGGACTTACTTCATCCAGGACAACTACTGATAAAGACGGACAACACCACAGTCATGTGGTATATAAACAAGCAAGGGGGCACACACTCATACCCCCTTTGCAGATTAGCCATGGCACTGTGGGACACAGCTTTGACCTACCAAATACATCTTCAAGCTCAATTCCTGCCAGGAAAACAAAATACACTGGCAGATGATTTAAGCAGAAACCTTATGGATCCTCGCGAGTGGAAACTAAATCCACAAATCTTCAACATGATAACAGAGAAATGGGGGAGCCCAGACATAGATCTGTTTGCCTCTCCTCAAAATTATCAATTGAAAAGATTCTGCACAAGGACTTATCACACACAAGCATGGAAAGTGGACGCCCTATCCTTCAGTTGGAAAAACCTTTCAATTTACGCCTTTCCTCATCTGCCTCTTCTCCCCAAGGTCCTCCTAAAAGTCAGACGAGAGAAACCAAAGATGATACTAATTGCCCCGGACTGGCCCCGCCAGTACTGGTACCCAATCCTAAGGAACTTGTCTCAATACCCAGCTTGGACCTTACCTCAAAGACCTCAGCTACTGTCCCAGCAAAACAATCAGATCCTGCACAGTCAACTACAGACATTGAACCTGGCAGCATGGCTGATCATGTAGTTATACAAACAACACCACTCAGTAAAGCTGTGATGGATGTCATTTTGGAAGCCAGAAGGCCTAGTACTAGAAAATCTTATGCTGACAAATGGAAGAGATTCTGTGCTTGGAATCAAGCACAAGGAACTGATACAGCAGAACCAAATATTCCTCAGACATTACAATACTTAATTGAGATGCTTGGCCCATCTTTCTCATCAATCAACATCCATGCCTCTGCCATTTCGGCTCATTACAATACAGAGCCACCAATCTTTTCTCATCCTTTACTAAAGCAGTATCTCAGAGGAGCCAAAAATTGAAGGCCTCCTAGAAGATCACCATTACCTGCATGGGACCTCAATTATGTGTTGGAAAAGCTCACCCTGCCTCCATTTGAACCAGCTGCTACCGCTGATATAAAGTTCTTATCATGGAAAACTACTCTGCTACTAGCAATTACTTCAGCAAGAAGAGTTTCAGAGCTACATGCCCTCATGGCTGTAGAGCCTTTTATCATATTTTACCCAGACAGGGTGTTTCTGAGAACAAATCCGACTTTTATGCCTAAGGTGGTTTCCAGTGTGGCTCTTAACCAAATAATTCATCTGACAACTTTTTATCCAAATCCGCATTACAAGGGGGAGAAAATTCTGCATTCCTTGGACGTACACAAACCGCTAAGATTCCTCTTGAGCAGGACTAAAGCTCGAAGAAAAACTGAGCAGTTACTAGTGTCATATGCTGCAGGATCAGAAGGAAAGGCTATTTCAAAGTAGACAGTTTCAAAGTGGATAAGCCACTGCATCCATTTCTGCTACTTACACCATGGAAAACCTGTGCCCAAGGGCATTAGGTCTCATTCCACCAGAGCTGCAGCTACTTCAGCAGCCTTTCTCAGAGTACCAACCAAAGACATTCTAGAGGCTGCTACTTGGAGTTCTGTTCACACCTTCACAAAGCATTATCTTTTGCCTCTCTACTCTAAGTCCAGGGCAGGCTTTGCCACTGTAGTGCAGCAGGGCCTTATAGCTGCACCTAATGCTGTTTAGCTCCAGCCTCCCAACCATATATTTGGGATTCTACTCAAATGTAATGACTGCAACAGTGAAACACGAAGGACATAGTACAGTTGTGTACACTTACCATAAATGTAGATGCTCGAGTGCATTCACTGTTGCAGTCCAGGTTACCCTCCTGCCATCCCCTTGTCATTCTGGAGTTTATCTTTCCTTCTCTATCTTCTACAATCTATGTGGTGTATTTGCTTGTAGATGAAGGTAAAGTTTATATTGATGCATGTATATACATATATATATATATATATATATATAGATAGATATATATATATATATATATATATATATATATATATATATATATTTTTTTTTTTGCTACTTTTTTGGGGGCAAGAAAAACTAAAGAAAATGGTGTCCGCTGCATGTTTTATACCCCTGAAGACCTGATGCCATGGAAGAGAAGACAGCAACTGACGCAGGACCCAAGACTTTGGAATTCCGGCCGACTGAGGGCAATCTGCCAGCAGATTACCCAAATGTAATGACTGCAACAGTGAATACACTCAAACATCTACATTTATGTTAAGTGTACACAACTGTACTTTTCCACTCTGATGTCCTCATTTCTTTATCTTTCCCACAGTGGGCATCCTACCCTCCTTCTCAGGCACTTCATCACCCTTAGCTTTCTAGCTGCTGTGCCTTTACTGCCCAAGTTTCTGTACCATACAGTAATACTGTTTGCACCACTAGTTTGTACACCTTACTTTTCAGCTTCTTTGGAATTCTTCTGTCGTATAGTAACACTAAAAGTCTGTGCCAGTTTGCTGCAGCCCCTCTGATCCTAACTTTGACCTCCTCATTTAGACTTCCCTTCTCCTGAACCGCCTCAGTCAGATTCTTGAAGCAATTAACCTGTTCCATTAATTTCCCTTCTACTTCAATTCTAAGCAACATCTGATTTCTCCCATTTGCTGTTATTACAGCACTGCGGTGGTGGTGCTGCGGTAGCGTTGTTGCCTCACAGTAAGACGTTGTCCTGTTCGATTCTCAGCTAGAGCGTCTTCTGTGTGGAGACATGCGTGAATGGACGTACCTTCATTGAAGCTTGTGCATCATGGCCGGCAACTCGGCACGTAAAAATCTAATGCCAATCATTAGCGGACCGGAGTTCCGTTGTGGCGACCTCTAACCGGGAAAAGCCAAAAGACACAACAACAGCAGCTGTCTTTTCTGTACTCATTTTCATCCCATTCACATTCAGTTTTACCTTCCATTCTCCTATCCTTTGCTGAAGTTCTTTCTCAGAGTCTGCCTGTAATATCCTGTCATCTGCATACACCAACTTTGTTGATCATTCTCCTCCAACCTGTTTGCTAATGTAGTCCATTACCAGTGTGAGCAGCATTTGGGTTCAGAGCTGAACGCTGATGCACTTTCACTGGGAACCCCTCTGTGAGACTGAACACTGTTCTTACTTGAGTCATTGGGTCCTTGTACATAGCCTGCCCTAATTTTACCAGTTCTTCTGGGACTTCGAACCAGCACAGAACTGCCCAAATCAGCTTTCTTGGGATCCTGTCATATGTTTTCTCCAAGTCAAGGAATGCCCAGTTGGATTCTTTCCTCATCTCTAGCTTGTTTTCAACAGTCTGTCTCATTGCAAACATCAGGTCAGTTGTGCTGCATCCTAATCTGAATTTGAACTGTTCATTGCCCATCCTACTTTCTACTACTCTGCATATTTGTTCATCAGTCACTTTCTCCAGAACTTTCATGCAGTGTGACAGGAGTTTGATACCTCTGTACTGCCCACAATTGTGGATGTCCCCTTTGTTCTTGTACAGTGGCACTAGTATGCTTATTCTCCAGTCAATCTGTGCTATGCCTTGCTTTCCAAATTGCTATGATTACCCTCAATAGCCATTTTTCCCGTATCTCACTCAACATCTTCAACACATCTGCTGTGACCTCATTTGAGTCTGCTGCTTCTCTTGCATTCATTTTCCTTAGTGCTGTTTTTACTTCTTCTAGGGTGGGCTCCAGCTCTCCTTTCATCATAGAATGTATCTGAAGCAGTACAGCTTCTGTGGGATTTTCTTCATTCAAAAGCTGTTGAAAATACTCCTTCCATCTGCCTTTGATGTCCTGTGGACTGGTGAGCAGGTTGTTGCTGGCATCCGTTATGATGGGTGACTATCTTATTTATCTTTCTGTCCTTGCCTTGCAACCTGACAAGAGTCGCTTTGTGCCATCTTCGGATTCACTTTCCAGAAGTTGCTAGAATGCATCTGATGCCTTGATCTAACAGAAATCACTGTTGCAGGATTCATAACTGATGCGTTGCTGACATCCAGCCACGGTACCAGAGCTTTACCTTCTTGAGGGCGTACGTCTGATGTGCGTCCTCAGCTCCTGTGCATCTGGATATAAGGATGGAAGGATGGACACATGAGATCCTTAGACTCTTTATTGACACCAGCCCAGATGTAGGTCATGTATCAGTCTGACTGATCCATGTTTGGTCGTCGGTACCATTGCTTAGCTAATCGTTGTCAGTTAAGTGCCCTGTTAGGGAACCTTCCTTTTCATGTTTCTTAGACTGTGGTTTACATTTTTTATATGCCAGCTAGGATGGGTAAGTGTGAGTGAGGTAGGCAGATGCCCTGCAATGACTTGCAGACTGAGTTTTTTTGCCTAGGACCAGAACTTGACTAAAGGTACTGTTCCATTTGTCAGTTGTTTGTACCCAAGAACCTCATTGAGACTTTTCTCACTTAATACCTTCCTTGAAACTCAACAATTAAAATGCCTGCCTCGATCTAAGATGGCAGACTGTCTGGCTTACATTGTCGCCCTTTCCCCTAAGAAGTTATTCAAGAGACCCCAAGATGATTTGCAGTCGAACGGTTCTGAGTCAGACATACCTGCTGAGGTGGTCAAACCCGCTGTATATCAGATTACCTCTCAGAGACCTGTTACCAAGATCCTGTTAGAGGCTGGTATGGCCCCTGAAGTGTTTAGGTTATATGACGTATAGCAATATATGTGAAGTATAATGTTTGTTAATTTAATACAGTTTGATTACTTTTGTATAAATGTAAATTTGCATATGTCACAAGTGATAATTCAGTAAAGGTGCTTAAAAAAAAAGCTCACTTCAGTCAAAACAGTTTCATAAACTGCAAAACGGAGTATTAGTGGTCCAGTTAGAAAAGAATGTTGCTTTCTGTAATTGTTTAAAGAACTGCATGTTACTTCTCTGCTGCTATAAAGTGCAGTGCGAAATGCTGCAGCTCTGTTTAGGATGCCCCCTGATGTTACATTGTCAGACAAGTACACCACACAGCTATCAGGGTGTGACAGGTGAGGTGGGGGTGGGATACAGAACAGGTATGCAATTGTGGTGACCAAACTTGTTTGCTATACCTCTGTAGTACACAAAGCAGATTGTATGGGTCATTAAACAGTGTTGCTGCTGCTGTGCACTCAGAACAGACTTCCTGTCTTTAGGTTTATAGCACTATTTTAATAGAGTAAGATGGCTCAGTAGGAGTCCATTAGATATTTTTTTTTCCAGGCAGGGCTCCAATCAATGAGCTATTATAGGTTTATTATTTTACCTATAACCTTATTACTATAGTTTATTATATCATTCTCTTTGGAGAACAGTACTATGTACAGAAATGGGGTGTAGCTATGGGGAACTTGTGTGTCAGTTCCTTCTCCAGCATTGTGATGGCACAGTGGGAACTGGATTGTGTATTTACTGATTAAATGTTTGGGAAAAGTGTCTTCTATTCTATAAAAGATTTATGGACAACATATTCTTCTTGTAGGAAGGGAATGATGAGCAACTATCCTTGTTTACTGATTATCTTAGATCCACCACCACTTTTCTAGACTATGACATCCACAGTACCCTGCACAGGATAGACTTCTTGGACGTTACTTAAGACTGAGAATGGATCCCTAGAGACTCCGGTATATCGGAAGAAATGCTGGAAGAACAGTTTACTACATTGCTCAAGCATGCACTCTGGACATATATTTCCGCAGGAAATAAATCAAGAGTCAGTTTCTCCGTAACTCTAGATTGAATACGTGGGATGAGAAATATGAAGAATATGCAGAAAAGATAAGGAATTGACTGTGTGTTAGAGTTTACAAAGATGGAGAAGTTGACAGTATTCAGTTAGAAGTACAACAGCAGAAAAAAAACAGAGCAAGACCGTACTTTCATAGAGATGATACACATGATAATAAAGGTGCAAGAAGTGATTTGCAACATTTATTGAGATGTACAGTTACATACAGTTAGGATGTGAAACAGGTTTGTGATATAGTTAGGAACAACTAGAAAATCTTAACGACTGATAATTCCATTAAGAGGATAGTAGGGGATCATCCACGATTTTGTTTCAAGAATAAATTTAACTTGAAAACAACTTGTTTGTACAGATAGTTATGTGGATCGGAAAAGAGCTCCAGCTAAGAGGCATGGAACATTCAAGTGTGGCTGTTGTACAGCCTGTCCCTTTATCAATCAGTCTGGGTGTTTTCAATATCTGGTGACACACAGAATGTATACAACTAGGACATTTGCTGACTGTGGTACTAAGAATGTGATCTATGTTGCGAGTTGTAAAAAGTGTCCAAGTTTTTATATTGGGAAGACTAATTGCCAGTTTAGAATTAGGATGCAAGCCCATCTGAGAGATGTTAAGAATAAAGTTACCACTAATGCATTGTCCAAGATTTATTTGACTTTGTTTTCGAGAGTATTTTACTGACTAGACTTGGTGGTGTTTTTTCTCTATAGGTATGTACTAAATTACAGATCCATTAGGATTGATTCATAGGTTCATAGGAATACATTAGGCTAATGACCACAAGGACTTTTATAAGTCAAGTCTAGGCATGCAATTTAAATGTATCCCATGCGTTATTGTGCCTTGGAGGTTATTCTAAAGGGTGTATTTTAGCTAGGGCATGTTTTTAATGGCTGCTTGTATCCATCAGAGACGTAGAGGCCAAACTTGAGGTGGATTTTTGATTTTTCCACCCATTGATTTGGGTTACACTTGAATAAAGTTAAGGAAATGTTCTGCTTCACGTGAAAGGGGGAGGTCTATTCCAGAGAACAGGAATTCTGTGAGATGCATACCTGTCCCTCCGACATGGCCTATTTATGTCATAAGCAAAGTTAAGATTCTTAGATCTTTTTAAACAAAAAACATCTTTATTAAATTATCATGTATGACACAGGCAACCTTACATTAATATAAGTGAAAATAAACCGTAGCGACAGAATTTCAGTTGCAAACATTATACATTACACAGCATGCCAACACAACACTAGCTGCAAACATTATACATTGCTTTTAATATATCCATTCATTGTCAGTCAGCCATTACTTAGCTCATTCAAATCCTGCCTTTTTTAAACCTCACGCCTCCTCTGCTTGCATTGATCCCACAATTCCCATTTTTTCCTATATAGCTTGCGCCTACCCTTTTCTAAAGATCACAGTTCCAGTTGTTTTATCTATGTTACTATATTCATTATTTATAGTAAAGTATGTTTAGACTTTGATTTCCATTTTCTAGTAATTTCTTTTTTGGCAGCCAGCATAATTAGACTCAGCAAGTTTACTATGCCTAGGCAATTCTGATTCTGTATCATAGATAAAAAAAAAAAAATTCCCTAGTTACCACAATTTGCTAACCCAGCATCTCCAACAGAGCAGTCTATAGGAAACCTTTAAAATCGGACAACTCATTACAGTCTGAGAAAATATGTTCCCAGTTACCTCTTTCTTCACCATCACACCTCCAACATTTGCTGTCTACCTGACAAAAAAATCTTTAGAGTCTGCTTGGGGTATAAAAATACCTATGTAAACACTTCCAGGCAAAGATCCTAAATATTCTAGATATTGTTGCATATTTGGGAGACATACATTTATCCCTCTGTTATATCTTTGTGACTTGCCTATCCAGTCTCTCTTCCCAATCCTTCCTAACCTTCTCTGATTGATTCTTATAGTTATGTGATATTTTAGATGCTGTACTAATTATTCCTTTTTTTCATGGCTGCTTCTGTTCTAGTTTCTACAAAAAACTCTACCAGTCCTGGTTTTTCGTTTAGGACTCCCTTATTTCTTTCCCTTTGCCTATACTCCGACATCAATCCTTGATAGGGATGGCAATCTCTAACCTGCAGTCCAAATAAGTTCTTGGTGTCTTCCCATTCTATTACTTTTCCCTCTTGAGTTATTTGCTCCAAATATTTTCGTTCCTTTGCCAGTTTTCTCCAGTATATTCCATACCTCTCTTGCCTGTTGTCTATATTCCTAATTGCAGTTATCCCTATCAGAAGAATCTCCTTTCTCTATTCCTGTGTTGGCTTACTTCTTGGGATACTTTCTGCTACTTTATGGCTGTAATATTGTGTATGATTATTGTTATTCTCCTTAAAGGCCAGCATCCAAAATCCCAGTCTCTCCTTGTTTCTTTAGCTTTCCCCCATTTCATCATCATCTCTTTCCATTTTGAATTATAGTTTTCTGCTTGTGCTATGTGTAAGGGCTTCAAATCTGGTAATCACAATCTACCATGTTCTATTTGAAAAATCAGCGTATCCCATTTGACTCTTGCCATCTTCCCCTCTCAGAAAATGACCTTCAGCTCTTTATTAATTGCTATCCATAGCTTCTGTTCTGGTTGATAAAAATATGCCTGACCTGTGTATAAGACTAATGGGACTGAAAACATTTTAACTGCTTACTATCCATATCTGTATAACAAAGCTTCCATTTTCTCAGTTTTGTATTATTTTTTTTAGTCTCTTCCCACATATCCATAGCTGTCACACCAGAATCACTTTTAATCCATACTCCTAAATACTTCATTTTATCATGTACCCATACGGATATTGCTGAACCAATTTGTGTGAGTACGTAATTTACCACTGTTGCCTTTGTTTTAGCTTCATTCATTTTATAATCCAAAAAGATTTGAAACTGTCTCAAAATGTTCCACAACACTGTAATGTCTCCTTTTTTGTCAAGTATAAAATAATCCTCTGCAAATAGTTCTTTTTTTGACTACCATACCAATTATGTCCTTGAATTTCTAAGTCCCTTATTTTCTTTTCCAGTGGTTCTAAATATAATGCAAATAAAGGGGAAAGAGGACACCCCTGCCTTGTTCCTCTGCTCAAGCAGAGGGAGGACCCCACCCACTTTAATTTTCACCTCCAATCCCTCATATATCCTCCTAATCAACCTTTTAGGAAATGCAAATGCTTCCAAGCTTACTCTGGCAAATGCTTTCTCTGCATCAAAACCCACCAACAACAATGGTATTTTCTGGCATTCTACTTCCCTCTGGATCATTAATATTTTGTTAATGTTGTGAAATGTTTCCCTCCCCTCCCCTCTGCAAAACCACATTGATCTATATCTATCAATTTCGGCATTACTTTTGCCATTCTTATAGCCATTATAGACACGAACACTTTATAATCATGGTTTAACATTGAAATGGGCCTGTATGAAGATGGATCTTTACCCTCTCTAGGTGTTGTAGTTATTGCTGCTTTCTTCCAAGATGTTGGTACTTCTCCCCCTCCTCTTAAAATACTGTTAAACAAAAACTTCCAGATTTTTAGAATTTTTTTCCCTCCCAGCTTCCACATTTCCATATGAATACAATATATCCCTGGGGACTTTCCTGTAGATTGGTTATACATCGCCATTTTTATCTAATTTCCTCATATCCTAACCGTTAGCAATTGAACTTCATCTACATCTAACCTTGGCATATTTAATTCTTCCATAAACATTTCCATTTGTATTTTTTCTTGATTTCCATATTTCTCTGCTTTATCCAGACTTTCATAGAATTTCCAAAATATTTCTAATACCTCTACATGATCTCTTGTTACCTTCCTTGTTATAGGCTCCCTGAGGTCGGCAACAGCCCTTTCTACTTTCTGTTGCCGAGTCATTGTATTAGAAGTTTTTGTCCTCTAGTGTTATCAAAAACATTTGCTTAACAGCAGTCTTTCTAAACTCCTGTATGTTCTCGAAACAATCCTTATTTTCCGAGTAGCATTCTGCAGTTGATTCTCTTCTTGTTCTGTCAGATTCCTCCTACTCTGCAATACTTTTAACATTTGTCAGTTCCTCTAAATAATTCTTGTTACCACTTAACCATTGCTCCCTTTCTTTTATTTCCACCCTATTTTTAAACTCCACCTTAATTTTATCCCACTCCCTAGCTATATTTTCAGAAGTAATCTGGAATAGCTCCTGAATAATAAACACTACCCATTCCTTAAATTCCTCTCTTTTCAGCAGATAGATGGGAAAGCACCAGTGTCTCATTTTTATTTCATTACACCGTGTTTTTATTTTAATTATTATTGGCGCATGATCTGAAATAGTTATTGGGTACGTATTAAGACTTGCAATTAAATGCACGTTCCTGAAAAATGTAAATTCTGTCTAGCCTAGCCCAGTTTTTATATCTTGGGGAATAATATGAAAAGTCACTCCAAACTCCTATTACTGAATTCACATCTTCCATGCCAAATATTTTCATAAATTTCTTCAAAAATCTACCCACCTTTGTTATATTTTCCCTTCTGAACCTCCCTCCCCCGTACACATTTTCACTACTGCAAATCAAATTCCACTCCCCACCTGTAAGTAATATTCCTTGCTGAAAATTAAGCTCCATTATAGCAGTTTTAGTTGGAATATAAATACATGCCAGTATAATCCTCCTCCCTTGCCAGTAGCACTACACATCTGACACTATTGTCTTTTTTATCCTCTTCTAAGTCTATTGGAGCTCCTCTTGCAGTTAATATAAGTACTCCTTTGTTCCTTTGTCCCAGGTATTTCACTAAATAACTATCCTGAAAACCTTTCTTTATCAAATTCACGTGTTTAGTTCTTTCCAAGTTCATCCTACCATCACCTAGAATGATGCCTCAGTACAAACAGAAAATGATTGACTTTAGTAATTGGCTTAGTTTCTGGTGTCATTCCAAGTGGATCCCAGTACCTGACAGACTGGGAGGACATTGACAGACCACGATGCTTTGCCAGAGATGGCCTTCATTTGTCTCCCGTGGGCTTCAGGTAAAGGCTCTTGCCTCCCCTATAGTGCCTTTTTAGGCAAAGCCATGAACACAAAATCACAAACATGAAAACTTCTTCTAATCGAAATATAAAGGTCATGCTGCTAAATGCTAGGAGTCTTAGCATGAAACTGCAAACCATTGCAAGCATTCCTCACTCTGGAGGATGCTGACATTTGTGCAGTCACTTAAACTTCAGCCTTACCAGGTTACTCATCCTACCATACTTTCAGACCCCAAATGGAGGACTACAAAGCCAGAGGAGGTGGAGTTTCAATATTTATCAAAGACACACACACCTCCAGGCTGGTCAAATGGTGTGATGCATAGGAGACACTCCAAGTGCAGTTCACTGTTGACAAAACACATTTTCAAATCATAACTAGCTACAGACCCCCAACCATGACTCAGGACATCTACTCCATTTATCTGGACTTGAATCCATCCGGATTCAACCCTTTGCCCTGATCCTGGGTGACTGTAACTACCCAACCATAGAGTGGAAGACCTGTCTAGCCCAAACATGAACTCTGAGATTCCTTGACTTTATTATTGCCAATGCATTGGATCAGCTGGTTGACACCCCCACAAAAGGTGAAAATATCCTGGACTTGGTATTAACCAACATGAGTAGTCGCTGCAGCACCCCTGCAGTGTCATCCTCCTTGGTACGATCCGTCCATAAAGCGAACACTTTCAAAGTCACCATCGACCCCCCCCCCCCCTTTCCAAAGCTGACTACAATCACCTGAGACTGAGAGCAGGTATAAGCAGCTTTACAGCCACCATCCCTTCAGTTGGAACTAGCACTAATGTCCAAGCTTACACCAAAAAACAATATGAGCACCTACATAGCTGTATGGACTCAGCAATATCTGACAGGACCAAATCATCTTCTTCAAGGAAGAGTAAACCTGTCTGGTGGACTGTAGCAATAAACAAACTCTATAATAAAAGGAAAATATTGCTGTCCAGGACCAAGAAGGAACAGGTGCTGAGTTTGAAGCAATCTCTCCTTTGTCTGAACAAGCAAATAAGATCACTAGTGGAATCCTCTAAGTAACTTCGAGTCCAAATTGGCCATATCTACTAAGGACAATCACAAGGCCTTCTTCACATACATCTGCAATCTCAAAGGTAACACCCAAATCTGCTCTGAACTGGTGGTCAAGAACACCACATACACAAATGCCGAAGATATAGCCAACCTGCTGGCACACAGGTTCATTGAAAATGTCACCCCCCCGTCCCCCCATCAGTAAACCAGGACATCCCCAGCACCTGCCTCCCTCCCCACATCATCAGGGAGGAGGTCTTTAATGCCCTCTCAAAGGCAAAAAATACAGTCTCCATGGGTCACAGCAACATCCATGGCTGCGTCTACATGAACTCGGGCATGAGCTCTCAGCTGCATTATTCAACCAAAGCCTGAGCACTGGCTTTGTCCCAGCCAAATGGAGGACAGCCACCATCATCCCCTCTACTCAAAGGTGGAGCGTCCACTGACCCAGGCAATTATAGGCCCATCAGCCTAACCTTATAAACAAGGACATTGGCAATCTCCAAATGCTTGACTCCACGCAGTTTGGTTTTGACAAATAAGATCATGCCTATTAAACTTGATCAACATCTTCAAAACAGTCACCAAAGCCATGGACGAGGGGAGGATGGTGCATACCACCTACCTTGACCTACCCAAAGCCTTCGACAGTATTCCCAACTCAGGCATAATAGATAAACTCTCCCAGCTAGGCATCAACCTGTATGTTACCAGATGGGTGGCTAACTGATGGAACCCACTCAGTCAAAATAGGGGAAGCCACCTCTAGTAGTAGACCCATAATGAGTGGTGTACCCCACGGATTGGTTTTGGGGCCTCTACTGTGTGGGATATACTTTTCTGAAGTGCAAGCCAAAACCAGTGGTCTGTGGCTGACCAAGTTTGGAGTTGACTTCAAGCTGGGTGCTGTCTTAAATTCTCCTAGTGATGTGAAAAATCCTCCAAGAGGGACTTACCCAAACTAATGACTAGTGCCAGGATCATGGCCTCAAACTGAATGCCAGGAAATGCATTATTATCCTCTGTGGGGAAAATGGTGTCCCCACTAATTATCACAGTAATAACCATGTACTAAGCATGCAAACAGTCGTGAGGGACTTGGGCACCCAGGTTGATAACTTGACTTTTGACCACCACGCTGCCTCTGTTGTATGGAAGGCTTTCTATATGGCCCAACTCATAAGTAAGGGTATTTCATCCAGGAACAAAGAGGTCATAACATCCCTGTACTCCTCCCTTATCATTATCGAGTACAATACATCCTTCGCATGTACCTTACCAAGCCCATGCAGCAGCTGGAGAGACCACAGAGGCTCCTGACCAGGAAAATCCAGGGTCTCAACACCTGTCCTATATAGATAGGCTAAAAGCACTGTCCCTCTACTCAGTCTCATACAGACTGCTCAGAGGTGACCTGTGCCTGGCATACAAGGCCATTTCAGTCCCAGCCTTGATGGAGTTGCTGCATATCCATAACTCAAAATCCACTTGGGCAACCTGCATGCAAGGCCTAAACCTAGTCTGTGACATTAATAGAACTTGCTGGTGGGATAGATTTTTGTCCCAGAGACTCCCCCATCTGTGGAATAGACTCCCTCTTCATGTTAAGCAGAGTACCTCTCTAGCCCTCTTTAACAGGAACCTGGACAACTGATTAGGAAACAGAAAATACACCCCTGGGATCCCACCTGTGTCCCTGCTGGACAGGGGAGACAGGTGCTGACATTGTGAATGAATAAGGCATTTGGTTGGATGGTGAGTGCCTCTAGCAGGTCTGTATAAGAGTTGTGAGCTTTTTGGTTCATAGAGGGTGACCTGTAGTTGGCCAGTACATGGTTGTGAACCTTGTTTTATGGTGAGTTGGACGTGGACATCAACCTGTTTAACCAACTTAGAGCTGTATTTGCTGCTAACGCAGATTGCGACATCTCCACTTTTAGCTTATGTCTGTGCTACTGTTGGTCTAAATGTGTGAAAGATACTGTAGCCTTCCACTGCTGGAGTATATTCTACAGCTTTAAACCAAGTCTCGGTAACAGCACAGATGTCTGCATACTCCAGAGTGAGGAGAGCTTGTAGGGTGTGGGGTTTCTTGTTTAGGCTCCTAGCATTAAACATTAACACCTTAAGGTTGATTTGAGTTGTTTTCCTTATGCCATGTTGGTAGTTTTGTCATTTTGACATTACCAAAAAAGGCTAGACTGGTGCAGACCATCTTTGGCAAAGCAACCAGTTCAGCACACTGTCTTTTGTTGCCTTTGAGGTTTTTGACATAACTAAAGAAGGGCTTATGGTTGTCCTCTGCCTTTGAAGCTATATTTACCTCAGAATTGGCCTTCTTTGACTTAATTAGCCCTCTTAGTTGTCTGTCTGGTTTGATGAGCGAGTTTTCATCTTTCTAGGTTTTGTTATTCCTAATTTTAGCTATACCTTTTTAAGTTGTACAAGCTGTTTAATTTTGGATTCCACCAGGCTGGTTTGTTTTTAGCAGCAACACACCAAATGTTAATAGTATAACATGTATAAGGCATTGTATTTTGCTATTTGTATGTTTTTCATGAGATTTGGAGAATTTAATATTGTTATTTACAAGGTCACTTTAAAAGAATTTTTGCATTAATTGAATCATTGCTTAATTGTTTGGATATGCACTATAAAAGTTAACAGTGTGCAGAAAATTATTGTGATCCTTGAAGGCGAACTGCCGAGGTACCAGGTCTAAAATAAAGTGAAGAAAGGCATTGGCTGTTTGGTGTGTTGTTGCTATCATTTTCGCTGTTGCTGTGTTTTGGTTTGTTTTTAGTTTGTTTTGGGCTTGCTTCTTGGTAGGTGCAGCAGTCTCTGTACCACAGTTGACATGGTTGTACAGTTTTCTGTGAATAATTTTGCATAGGTTGCTATGTTCTCTGGGTTTGGAGAGACTTAGAATTTTGAGAGGTTATTGCTTAATAAAAAGTAGTTTGCCTTGGAGTAGTTCCTAACTCTTAACATGGTTTCCTGGGGTTACTGAATTATTTTTTTTAATTTCAAAAGAGACTACTTTGTGATCTAACCTTACCAGAGAGAACATTACTCTTGGTGGGGTGCAACATTCTCCCATATTTGTGAGTACCAGGTCCAATATATTTGCACCTCTAATGGAAGTGTGTGCACTATCTGATCCAAGGTGTTTTTGTTTACAAAAGCCAGGAATTGCTGTGCCTGCAAATTTAGGGTCCTGAAGGATTTCCATTCTATAGAGTAACTATAGTCCTCCATTGGTATGGTATTTGGTTGACTGGTGAGTGTTTTCAGTAGGTTTAAGTATGAGGTATGGGTTTCCTGGGATATAGAAGGTGTCCTATATCTTGCCTTGATATGGTATGGGACTTTGTCTATGGTAACCTTTACATGGACAAAATTGCATCATCCTGTTTAACCTACCTAGAGGTATGCTAGTTATTGATTTAGATTAAGACACCTCCCAGCTTTAATCCCTGTTTGTGCAGTTGCTGGTCTAAATGTGTAGAAGGCACTGAATTCTTGCACTGCTGGGGATACTCTGTGTGGCTTTTAACCATGTATTGGTAACTATATAGATGTCCTCATTCTATAGTGAGGAGAGCTTGGAGGAAATGGAGCTTCTTGTTTAAACTCCTGGCATTGAGTGGTAACACCTTTAGATTCCCATGGGTTAATTTTGCTATTTTTGGAAGGTTTGTCAATTTGACATTGCCTAAAAAAAAAGCTGTATGGGGTGGAATTTTTTTTAAGGCCTTTATTGAATTATGACTTGTGACGCAGGCAAACTTATATTTATATAAAAGTAATTGAATCATATTGTCACATTTACAAATATACATCACATATTTTGTAGTATACAGTGTAATCAATCTAGCGTTACATAAATTGTTCAATTCATGCTTTCTCTTAAACATCGTTCCTCTTCCAAAACATTTTACTGCATGCCTTGTTTTCACAATTTCCACTTTTTTCTGTGCAATTTACTCCTACCCTTTTCTAAAGGTCCCACTTCCTGTTGTTTTGTCTGTGTTGAGATATTCACCATTTCAAGTATGGGTTGGTTTAGACTTTTTGATTTCCATTTACTAGTAATTGCTTTTTTGGCAGCCACTAGAATTAAATTTAACAAGGTCTTTCTATGTTTAGGCAATTCAGATCCTGTATCCCTGCTAAAAACATTCCTTAGCTATGCTCGTTTGCTCACCCAGTATTCCTGACAGAGTACTCCATAGGGAATTTTTAAGTCTGCCAACTCCTTACACTCTGATAACGTTTGCTTCCAAGTACCTCTTTCTTTCCCATTACACTACCACCACTTACCATCTCCATGAGGGAAGTTTCTTTGGAATCTACTTGGGGTATAAAAGTACCTGTGCAAACAATTTCAGGCTAAAACCCTAAATCTTCTAGATTTTGTTGTATATTTGATAGCCATACATAATGTCCTCCTATTGTTTCTTTGTGAATTTCTTATCTAATCTCTCTCCCCATTTTTTTCTGACTTCCTCTGATTCCTGTAGTTATTGTGCAATATTTTATATACCCTACTAATTAACCATTTTTGACAGCAACATCTGTTCTAGATTAATTATGTAACTATTATACGTGACATCTTCTTTTAAATATCAATTTCAAACTTTTGTGATACATGTGCTTACTAATGTGTGGCAAGTCTATCCTTTATACATTCTTTTCTTATCAACATTGAAACTTGCCACATTTTGTAAGCCTTTTTATTTTAATGAAAACCATTAAACAAAATAACAAAAGCAGCCCCAGAACACCCCCATAACCTGTTAACTTAATACAAGCATAGTTCAAATAATGAAGTTTAACCTCCCTGATAAGAACAATGTTCATACCCAAATAGCTGCAAACACATGCCTTACGTAACCTAAAATTGAGGTTATCCATGCTAAGACACATGGTGTTGCCAGTGTTTCTGCTTCCACTAATTGGTGTCTGTTCTTTATCCTTATTCCCCTCCCAGATGTGAAAAACAACTTGTATACTTTCAGAAAACATTAACTTTTAGCCTTGAAGAAACCAGTGTTTTGACTTTTTATCGCCCTAGTATCAGATTGTCTCCATGGAAACATAAGAGAAAAAAATGTAGTCCTCAGCTGTAGGCTTCTAAAGACAAGCTGAAACATTTATTGCTGAAGGAAAACTTTTCATTATATTCAATGTTCTTTTATTTATTTGTTTCCACTTAAAATGTCTTAATCCAGTCATCTAGCTTTGCAAAAGCAAGAGAGAGTATATCAGTTGAACATGTATTATGATTTGTTTTCTTTTGCACCCCATCCCCGCACCTCAGCAACCCAAGATTACAGCCTGTTAACTTAAACGTGCTTTTGTCTAGCCTTTTTTTCTCCTCTTGTATTGTAATACTTCGCTTTCTTTCTTCTTTTTTAGTATTAAGAAATGTAAGAAAATAGCTGTGTTTAGTTTTGGTATCTTTATCACATACAATTACAACTAAAAATGCTTTTTTGTAATGCGTGCAATTTATATCTTAAAAAGTTTCATAGAAATACTGTTAAGAGCATTGTTTCCTTAATTGCCCTTTTCCTTCATTTCCCCCTCCCGTCAATGTCCTTCCAAACATTAATGACATATGAAGTGAGGCAAATGCCTTTCAGTTCCTCATATGTTTAACAAAGTCAATTAAAGTCCACTCTTTCCACTTTTTCTTATACAGCTATATTTCACAAATGCGATAGATTTGCAGTCTCATATTTATTTAATATTTTCCATGTTACTGGTCTTCCTCTTCATCTCCTAACTCCAGACTCCAGTTCAATTCCAAGGTACTCCAGATTTCTTCTAGTCAGTTCCTGTTCTTTTCTCCATCTCTCAAGCCTTTACCTTTAGAACAGTGGAAAAGGTTTCACTGTCAGTCTCTCCGTGTGCTTTATTATCAGAAGAATGAGAAGCAGAGTCCCCTTCTGCTTGATGGCTGACTTTTTGTTGGACAGACTTTTGTATTTCATCCTTAACCTGCTCTGTATCAAAAAATGACTTTGATCCTCCTGGAAAAAATATTCTGAAGACAGCTGGATACAGCAGCTTGAATCTAACACCTGCCTGTTGACATTCCTTGATTGCTGGAATAAATTAGTTTCTCTTTTGCCTGGTGTACACTAAATAATCATTTTCCAGCAAACACTGTACTGGCTCCAACTTTTAATACTTTGCCCTTTTGCCACAGTTTTGTCAAGATCAACTTTCTGCTGGTATGTTTTCATCTTTAATAATACAGGTCTTGGTTGCTTTCTCATGGACAGATTTGGAGCATGCACTCAGTGTGTACTCTTTCAGTTAACAGTTCATACTGCTTATTTGTGCCATCTTATAATTAATACAGTCTGTTCCTTCTATTTTCCCTGGTACAGCAGGACATTTCACATTTTCCCTACATGCTCTGTCCGCTATTTCTACCATTTTTAAGCATCTCTTCTCAAAGTTTCATAGTCTTTTCTTCAGTTTTGACATCTGATGTTTGCAGTTTTATCAGCTCATCTGAATATCTGCTTGAAGTTTCTTCTGTTTTTTTCCAGCCTTTTGTTATTTGAGTCACTGTACTCCTTCAGTGTTTCATTTATTTTAATCAGCTTTGAGCATATTTGACTTATTTTTTCCTCTAGATTACTGGAAACCACATCTTGCACCAAAGCTGGAGCTTGAGCTGCTTTTTGCTGAATAGTTGCAGGATTCTTCCCACTCAGTTTTTTTCTCTTCACCTTTTATAGTTGATTTTCTTTCAGGCTCTCTCGGTTTCATCTTTGCTGCCATCCAGGCAGTGCACTTACTAGCCAGTAACTGAATTTTATTAAAGTGACAGAATGCATGGCCCTTGTCTTTCATTTTATTTATTTATACTGGGAGAGCTGACGTTAAGCTGTCAGTGTGCAGCTGTCTTGGAAAGTCTAAGAGGAAAATGTTTTAGCCAATATTTGAAAGCCTAGAGTGGTAAGTTCAGACCATCCTTGGCAATGCAATATGTTTTATTAATCATATCTTCCCATGCTGACAGATGTTGTATCTCCTTAAAACAGCACCAGAAACTAAACCAGTTATCAAATTCT
Source organism: Protopterus annectens (assembly GCF_019279795.1). Taxonomy (NCBI): domain Eukaryota; kingdom Metazoa; phylum Chordata; order Ceratodontiformes; family Protopteridae; genus Protopterus; species Protopterus annectens. The sequence goes on along the minus strand of NC_056741.1, from coordinate 385,930,154 downwards.
TCTTTTGTTCATATTGTGGCATCATCCTTGATGAAGGTAGAATGCTGCTGAGTAATGGACACATACCTGTCTGTGACCCACAGTCTAAGAGGTCTCTCTCTGTCTGTCTTCATGAAGTCTAGTGGGTACATCTCAGGTTTTTTACACCTACATGGACTACGACTGAGTCATAGTGGTACTTGTGGTGCAGTGACTTGAGTGCATCCAAAACTTGGTGGATCCCGGCTTCTGATGAGTAATTGACCTTTGTTTTCCTTTTGTCTGGTCTGTTGAGTGGGGAACCAGTATGTTGCACAATGGAATCCCCTATAACTAGAGTTCTTGGTAGTAGATTGGTTTGCCTTATGGTATTTTCAGTGGAGGCTGCCCTGGGTATGGCTATATGTACAGTGTTAAGTGTTGCTTTTATTCAGTGTTTTTGCTTTGCTGAGGATAATTTTTGCAGGTAGAGTGTCCGGAAGGTCTGCGGTTTGTGAGTATTGCATTTAAGCCCCTCAGCGTAAATTTGTCTGTGTCTGAGGTGCATACTGTGTGTTGTGATTGTAGCATGTGTGTTTCTGACAACCTGATTTTTATTCTGTGTGCTTGTATGTGAGAGCTTTGCCTCCGGTGACATTATGCATTTGCATCTCTCACATACTGTATCTGTTTCTGTAAGGATTAAATGGTTGTCTTTGAACATAAGACAATTGCTACATTGTCTGAAGATACACATGTCTCAAAACCGGCTGCAGAGAAATTGGGAAGATGCATGTCCACGGTGCCAAGACCTTTATTGTGTGAGCTACAGTGGTACAGTGCACGAGGGATTACTATACTAAATTTAAAGGGCTGTGCCCCTCAGTGCAAAACAAGTTGCTCTGTGCTTCATTTTCAGAGTAGTTTTTCTACAATCAATGAGTTCCTGGGTACATTTTTAGAGAGAGTTCTATAGAAAATTTTTACCTTCTAGGTGTCTGCTACTATATAAGTCACTGCTAATCACCATTCTGCAGTAAGCATCTCTACACAAACAAGCCAAATTTATGCAGGCACTGAAAAAGCTTAAGGCCTTCCTATGTGATCCCTAGCTCAGACAGACCAGGCCACCTTCTACTCCCATTAGAAAAGCAGTCACAGGCCTGTCTAATGTAAAACTGCACTACAGTTATCCCAAAATGAATTCAAACAGGGCAATCAAACAAATTAGCTAGAAACATCTTTAAAATGACTACAGTGCATAGACATTAGCAGGAAGGTCAGTGAAAACCAGGGCCCTTTACAGTGAAGAGAAAAGTACAATCAGTTGTCCATAAATATAGCGGCATTACTCTTAAATATCTTACAAAAGTAGAAAAAATCAACTTTAGGTACTAATATTTTCTAGGATTGCACTAGGTACAAGCTCTATGGAAACGAGCCAACAACCGTGTAAGTGCACCAAATTTACTGAGGTGAAGAAAACAGACTAAACAAAGCAAATATCTGTTGGACCAATCAGTCTCACTTTAAGTTTGTAAAATACCTATGCATTTATTAATTGTTCTGGAATCTGCTAGTGTTTTGTGATCCAGACATGGTGATATAATTCTGCCTTTAATGAAAAAGATCATTTTCTACTTGTGTTGATTACACAATTAGATTGGCACTCAAGGCAGGACAGATTGTTGACTTCCATGATGGGTGTACACTGATCAGCAAGAGCTCTCAGTGCGGAAGCTACTGTTGTAAAAAAAAAAAAAAAAAAAAAAAAAAGGCAGTGAAAAGTGAAACTACCTATTTAGATAAAAATAAGATGTGAGAGTGTTCAATCTCACCGTTTGTTCTTACACATGGGTTCGGAGCCGATCCTCGGCTCCGTGTCAGCCGCTTGCAAGCTCTGCATCGAGAAGAAGCTCGAGACAACCTAATACCCACAATCCCCCTCTGCCTTTACCTCAGATCTAGTTTGCCGCTGCTGCGTTCGCATCACTGGGTCGAGCTCGAACAACTAAAGCTAAGATTAAGAATTTTTTTCTTGTTATTTCTACTAAATTTCTTCTGTAAACTTTGTTTAGTGACTAAGTGTGTGTGTGTGTGGTACGGTTGAGGAATTCTCGGTTCCGTTTAAGTTTAACTTTAAACTTATTAGAGTTTCCCTCGGGGCCTACCACCCCTTTCTGATTTGACAACTGGATAGACATTTTTTTTCTTTAACTGGATTTGACAATTTCACCGGATTTGACTTACTACCTGGACTTGACTTCTAACCCTTTTTACCACATTAAGTTTAAGATGTCTGAGAAGACTAAATCTGGATTTAAGCGTTGCCAATGTGGGCAAAAAATGTCAGTAACTGACAATCATACTTCCTGCGTCTACTGTCTTGGCCCTCTCCATCTGCAAGAAGACTGCTCTATTTGTCATTCTTTCAGTGGGAGGGTCATGACAGATAGGCGCAGGAAATTCATGGATAGGGGTTTATTGAAACCTTCCTTTCAAGAGGCTCTGGATGCTTCAGACCAGGCATCCAAATCCTCGAAGGAATCGAAGACGTCGGAGCCCAAGTCATCGGCTCCGAGCTCTTCGGTTAAGGTTCGATCACCGGTTCCACAGACCTCGGGCCGAAAGTGTTCAACTGTTGTCAGTGTTCGAGCCTCGAAGTCTTGGAACCGTGACGGAGCTCCCTCCCCCGACACTGTTGAGGTCGGCTCCGTCTTCGATTCCTTCGACCCGTTCTTCCAGGCCCCTCTCCGACACCGATGTTGACCGCGTGGTGCAGAAGTTACTGGAGAATACGGCCTTATCCAAACTTATCTCGGTTTCCACCCAATTGGTGTCGAGACTTGAAGGCCTTCCATTATCTCCATCTGTTCCTCCTCCGAGACCTGTCCAGTCTTTGGAGCCGGAAGAGGCTGATCTACTGATTGTGGAGCCCTCGGTGCCAGAACAGTCTTTTTCTCGGTCGGCTCCGTTCACCTCGACTCCGTCGGATCCGGTACCGGAGTCTCGGAGCCGAAGATCCATCCTTTGTTCCGGGACCGAGAGTCGAACCGATGTTTCGGTTCTGACTCTCCCTCTCGGGGCTTCGGCTCGGATCGATTCGGTTCCGTCCTCGGGGTCGATACCTTCGGTGCCTGTTTCGGGGATTCTCCCCATTTCTTCGGAACCGGGAGATACCTCTGCTCGGGACCCGGGGGCCTTCGATCTCATGAGGAAGGTGTTGTCTACTCAGACAACCACATCAGTAGAAGCAGCCTCTCCTCCCCATAAAGGACCGTTATCCTCCTCTGCACCAACGGCCACATCCAAGCGTCGAGCACCGGTGTCTCAGCCACCCCTGGAGGGTGCCCCCTCTTCCGCGGAGGCTTCTTCGGATGCTCCCCCCGAAGAAGTCCCTAGGAAAAGATTGTGTAAGAGGAGACACTTAGATTCTCCACAAGAATCATTGACATCGGACACTGACTTGGATGAATCAGAAGGGTCCCCAAAGTCACCTTCAGAGGATGTCTCTTTTGCTGACATCTTGGAGATCCTAAAACAGAGAGGTGATTGGCAGTCCCTTCCCCCTTCTGAGGATGAGTCAGTCTTGCTGAAGGCCCTTCCTCCTCCTGGGTCACTCCGCCCTTCGATGAGTTAATGGAGCTGATTGCTCGAAGGGCGTGGGAGACACCTGACACGGTGGAACCAGTCCCTAGGAAGCCTAATAAGTATATAACTGCACCCCAAAACAAAGCTTACCTCACAAAGGGAGTTCCAGTGGACGCTATGGTGGTGGCAGCGGCCACGAAAAAGGAGATGTCGGAATCTTCCTCATCTGTCCATCCGCCTAACAAAGATTCTAGGACTATGGACAGGTACGGGAAGTGCATTTTTAGTTCAGCGGCTTTTTCTATGCGATCCCTGAACTATTTGACTCACTTTACACGTCTACAGAGGGATCTAATCAAAGAGTTGGGAGATACCCTCCAGGGTACTACAGATGCTGCTGTTTCAGAGAAAGTTACAGCACATCTCAATACCCTTACATCCATTGTTAACTCATCCATGAGGCTGATCTCATATGCAGCCGAAGGATCGAGTAGGGCAGCAGCTTCAGCGATTGCTCTTCGTAGACAATCCTGGATGCACTTATGTTCATTTGGAAGCCTTCAAGTCTTCCTTTACTAACGCCCCATTTGATGGTGCCACTCTCTTTGGCCCCAAAGTAAAGGAGACCCTTACCCGGTGTGAACAGGAGGGAAAGACTCTGTCTGCTGTCGGAGTCCGTTTTTCCACCCCATCCAGACCGTACCCCAAAGGGCAACGCGGTGGAAAAATGTGGTTTCGAAAACCCCAAGGATCTTTCCCAGGCACGCAGGGTGATGCCCCCTCTAGAGGCAGAGGTGGAAGACGCCGCCCTGGCGGCAGAGGGGGTCCACAAAACCAAGGTGACAGGGATACACCCCCTGGAAAACCTTTCCAGCACTCCTGAGAGGAGGCCCGACTGTCCTGCTCTGGAGGCAGTCTGGGGTCGCTTAGCTTTATACCCTCAGGCCTGGCAAAATCTTACTACAGACAACTGGGTAAAAAGCGTGGTTACCAGAGGTTACAGAATACCCTTTCTATCCACTCCCATTCCAAAGAGAAGACTCCCAGATGTGCCGCCCCATCTGCGAGACCCAGCAGCTATAGAAATTTCAAAGCTGCTAGAAAAAAGAGTCATCCAACCAGTCCCAGCGGACCAAATAGGATTCTGAACTTACTCAAGGTTCTTTTTAGTTCCAAAGAAGACAGGGGACTGGAGGCCGATTCTGGACCTAAGCAACCTCAACACCTTCGTCAAGAAAGAAAAGTTCCGAATGGTCACGCTTCAATCGATCCTTCCATTCTTACAGAAGGACGACTAGATGTGCTCAATAGATCTGAAGGACACATACTAACACATCAAAATGGCCAGGGCGTCCAGAGATCATTTGCGCTTCCGGCTGGGAGCCAGTCACTATCAGTTTCGAGCCCTGCCCTTTGGTCTGACCTCAGCCCCCAGGGTTTTCACCAAATGCATGGCAGTGGTAGCGTCTCATCTGAGACGCCTAGGATTCCAGGTGTTTCCGTATCTGGATGACTGGCTCCTTTCTGCCACCACCCGGCGTCAACTGATACAGGCCAGGGATTACACACTACAACTTTGTGTTCACCTCGGAATTTCCGTAAATTTCGAAAAATCTTTACTACAGCCATCACAGCATATCTTATTCATAGGAGCGAATTAGATACATCATTTAATTCTAAGGCTCCTCCAGAAAGGATAGCCTCACTACAAAGCCACATTTCTCTCCTTCTGTCATCCAGAAAATCCCCAGCAAAACTGGTTCTGAAGGTCTTGGGTCTCATGGCAACTTCTCTCATTGCGATACCATTGGGAAGACTGCACATGAGAGTTCTACAATGGCTACTGTTTGCACAATGGTCGTTCCAACAGCTACCTCTGACACACGAAATTCTGATTACAAACACATGCAAATCACATCTGGCCTGGTGGCTTCAGACTTGCAACCTTTCCAGCGGAAGACCATTTGTGCTACCCACGACAGCTACGGTAACCACGGACGCTTCCCTGATAGGGTGGGGGCATCTTTCAGGGACAGACAGTCCAAGGCTTAATGGACCAATTTAGAGTACAATCTGCACATCAATGTTCTAGAGTTGAGGGCAGTGTTTCTAGCGTTGCAACACTTTGCTCCCCTTCTTCCTCTAGGGACTATTGTAGTTCAGACAGACAACATGTCTGTAGTCTGGTACATAAACAAGCAAGGGGAACCGGTCTTATCAGCTATGCAGAGAGGCCATGAGAATTTGGCAATGGGCGGAGTCCACGGGTCGCTTTCTGATCGCAACGCACATCCCGGGTCATCCAACGTCATAGCCGACAGGCTGAGCAGAGCAATCCTGTTGCCTCACGAGTGGTCCCTCAAACAGTCAGTTGCGAAGACGATTTTTCGCAAGTGGGGCCAGCCTTCCTGCGATCTTTTATGCCTCCAATGAACGCCAAATGCAGGAGCTACTTTGCCCTATTACCCTCCAGGGGAAGTCCCCAGGGACGTGCTGGTGCACGATTGGCCCCCGGGTCTCCTGTACGCTTTTCCTCCCTTTCCCCTGATTGCAAAGTTTCTGCAGAAAGCCAACAACCTTCAAAGGACGATAATCCTCATTGCCCCATTCTGGCCTCGTCAAATTTGGTTCCCCTTTCTTTTACAACACCGCATTCGGGGACCTTGGATTCTGGACCCAGAGCCAGATCTACTGACACACTCGTCAGGAGTTCCTCACCCCTCTCTCGAATCACTCCATCTAGCAGCTTGACTGCTCCGCTTCCCTTTTTAGCCAGGTCTGATTCTCTTACACCGGCAGTTCAGAATATACTAGTGGCTTCTCATAAAGCTTCCACTACAAAGACCTACACTAGTAAATGGAAGCGTTTTGTCTTCTGGGCAAATTCACATCATTTGGACCCTGTCATAGCTCCGTTAAACAAGATCTTGGAGTTCTTAACAGAATTGTTCCATCAAGGAGCTTCTCCCGCCACTTTAAGAGTGCAATTGGCTGCCATTTCCAACTTTCTTGTGGAAGAATGTGGGGCACCTATTATGGCTCACAGACTTTGTAAAGCCTTTTTAAAAGGATCTTTCCATATTAGACCACCAGTTAGAACTCCTACATCACCTTGGAATCTGAATCTTTTACTATCTAAATTGATGTTGCCCCCTTTTGAACCAGCCTCCTCTTGCCCATTGAAGTATTTATCGTGGAAGACTCTCTTCTTGGTAGCCATTACATCCGCTAGGCGAGTGTCTGAGCTTCAGGCTCTTTCTATTAAACACCCTTATCTGATCTTTCACTCTGACAGAGTATCTCTTCGCACTAATCCATCCTTTCTCCCCAAAGTTTGCTCTACCAATAACATTAATCAGTCCATTGAATTACCTACCTTTTTCAAGAATCACTGTAATAAGTTAGAGTATATGTTACACAAATTGGATGTCCATAGACAACTCAGGTTTTATTTAGATAGAACAAAGGATCACAGGAAATCTGATCAACTTTTTGTAGCCTTTGCTGACAGCAGGAAAGGTGTAGCGGTTACTAAATGAACTCTTTCCAAATGGCTAACTGATTGTATTATATACGTTTATGATTCTTCAAATCAAACTTTATCTGTCAAACCTAAAGGACATTCTACAAGATCAGTGTCTACATCCCTGGCTCATGCAGCTCGCTTACCATTAGACACGATTTGTGCGGCTGCTACTTGGGCTAAACCACATACATTCATCTCTCATTACAAAGTGGACAGGGTTTCTAGGGACAGGGCAACCTTCGGTTCCACTGTGCTCAAGAACGTTCTCCCGTGAGTTCCTCAGGAGCATGGAGCTAGGGACGCTACCCATGTGTAAGAACAAACGGCGAGATTGAACACTCTCACATATAGAAGTTATGTCTTTACCATAACGTTCCATGTGGAGTGTTCATCTCGCCTTTGTTCTTACATTCCCACCCTCCCACCCTCAGGAAGAACGTTCAATTTGGTGCCTGGTCTCTGGAGTATTCTCCTTCTGCTTTTGCAGTGTTGTATATGGATGATGTACATGTGTGTATATATATATATATATATGTATATATGTATATATATGTATATATATATATATATATAGATGATTTCTTGCTTTATGTAATTTTTGGCATGAGTGTGCTCTCTCTGACTGCTGGTTTGCTTGCAAACTAGATCTGAGGTAAAGGCAGAGGGGGATTGTGGGTATTAGGTTGTCTCGAGCTTCTTCTCGATGCAGAGCTTGCAAGCAGCCGACACGGAGCCGAGGATCGGCTCCGAACCCATGTGTAAGAACAAAGGCGAGATGAACACTCCACATGGAACGTTATGGTAAGGACATAACTTCTATTTACTGGCGAGTAATTATACTGCATGGATGCCAGCAAAGAAGAAATTTGAAGAAAGTAATAGGAAATCAATAAGAAAGGAGAAAGAAGTCTGACTGGGAAGGTCTTGGAAGTTCAGAAAAAAGCAGTTTTAAGTTTCACCTTTGGTACAGGAGACTGCTTCCAGTAGTTTACAAGAAAAAGACAGACACATTCAGATTTGTTTAAAATAAGTGAACACTGAATGAATATATGCAGTCAAATAAACTGGAAAATAGAAGTAGCTGTAACTAGCTATTCAAATGAGTTGATAAAACTGCAAAAGTCAGAGGATGACATAAAGAAAAGTCAGGCAAAGCATGAGGTTTTTCAACAAGAACACAGAAGGCATTATAAGAGATATGGGAACACAGGTTGACAGCAACCTCTCTTTTGACCACCACATTGTCACTGTGGTCAGAAAGTCCTTCTATGTGGCACATCTTATTAGTAAGGGTTTTGCATCCGGGAAGAAATAGGTTATTGTCTCCCTCTACTCTTTCCTCATTAGGCCAGTCACCGAGTACAATGCCCCATTTGGCATGTACCTCACTAGACTCCTGCAACAACTGGAGAGGCCGCAAAATACCTCACAAAGAGGATCCTGGGCCTTAAACACTTGTCCTATATGGACAGACTCAAAAAACTCCAACTATTTTCTGTCTCATATCGCTTAGTAAGAGGCGATTTCTGCTTGACTTACAAAGCCATGTCTGACCTAGCTCTGTTAGAAATACTACATCTAAAGAAATCCCAATCCCTCTTCACCACACTCTCCAGAGACCTCAACCTCATTACCACAATCAACAGAACATGCTGGAGGGACAGGTTCATAACCCAGAGACTGTCCATGCTATGGAATAGACTTCCCATACATGTCAAGCAGAGCACCTCACTGGCGATGTTCAAGAGGAATCTTAATGAGTGGATGGGAAATAGAAAATTCACCCTGGGGCTACTCCAGTGGCTCTACTCTACAGATGCACTGGGAACTAAGGTCGGGTGGCACTATGCCAGGGTATTCCCTTTCAAAAAATACTACTGTTAGAAGATGGAGCACACAGAGAAATTTTATTTTCTGACGTACCACACAAACTGGGAGTAGCAGACTGTATTAATGTTATGAAAGTGCAAATAAGCAACTGGGCTTATATTCCACTGCAGGATTTGTTAATTGAAATTGCACATCATGTGCATGCTCCAAACTTGGCCATGAGAAAGTAGCAAACGCTTTTGTTAGTAAAGCTGCAGTTATACCCGCTTGCTCCTGACAAAACTGTGACAGAAAGAAAAGTATTAAAAACTGAGGGGCAGCAGAATGTTTTTGAAAAAATTCAGTGTGCACCATGGAGAAGGGAACCAGCAATCAGGGTGTGAGATTCAGTCTACTGTATCCAGCTGTCTTCAGGGTATTTTTCCTTGAGGATCACAGACGTTTTGAGTCCAAAACAGGCTTAGGAGGTACAAATAGCCAACAAAGAGTTAGCCAGCTAGCAGACATTGCCAGTACATTTCCTATTGTCCAAAGGAAAATGCTTGAGCAACAGGAAAAAAAAAAGGCAGGGGAGCTGACTAGAAGAATCATGAGCACTTTGAATTTGAACCAGAGACTGGTGTTGGGAAATGGAAAAGATCAGGAAGTAAATCAGCAGCATTTTGAAATTGGTGAATAAATGGGAGACCGTAAAGCATCGATCCCATTACATATAGGATTAGGCGTATGAAGTGTGACTTTGCAAGTAGTAATGTTTGAGAACAAGAAGAGTATAGCAAGCATACTGGACCCACTAACATCCAGGTTAAAACTACTATGCAGGAAGCAGCCTGGGCACTACTATGTGTTCTGGTGAGAGAAGGAACAAAGCATCATTGATTCCAAGCTGTGTACAGCTGTGCTCTGACCAGCACTAACTCCACTACCAAACAGATGCAACCTCCAGTAATAAATTCCAAACCTCACAAGTGCTGATGTCCTTCTATTCCAATGTTGCAGTATTCTACATGTGGGTTTACCCTTCTTCCTTCCAGTTCATCCAGCCAGGATTCTAAAGATTTTTATTCCCTGTGGGTGCGTCGGACATCTGACGTGGCTGCAGGAATGTGGGCTGTAAAAGTGACGTCTGCACCCACCAGCCCTCAGAACTTTTCAGCCGCCAGTCATGTCAGGTGCTCCTGTGTCTCGCAGATGTCGGATCAAGAAAAATTCAGTTAAGTACCCTGTTGGGGATCCTTTCAGTCCTACTGTTATTTCATATAGTCTGTTCATGTCATCCAAAAAGGGCAATTGTAAGTGTGGTTGGCAGATTCCCCACAAAGACACCCGCAATCATTGTCTCTCTTGTTTAGGTAGGGAACGCGACCACGAGAAGTGCACTATTTGTCAGTCATTCATCCCTAAGACCTTACATCAACGTTTACAGGACCTAATCTGTATTTAGAAAACCAGCGATTAAAACCAATAACGTTAGGGATGGTGGCCACGTCCGACGCCCTGTCTGAACCACCAAAGAAGAGGGCCAAGATCTTGCAGCCTACTTCTTCATCTGCACCTCTACCGGTTTTTCCTCAGTCTGTGGCCGACATCAACTTGACAGAGGATTCAGCTTCTGCCAGTGTGGATAAAGTGGGTGCCTCTGAGGAAGCCGCACAATACTGAGCGGACGGCACATCCTTGGCTTTACTGGCATCTACCTTAGACACTGGGGGGGGGGGGCAGCGCTTTCTGTGGGTACGTCTGATTCTGTCACTGATATCCCTACCTCTGACGTCAGACCTTCGCCCAGCCAGATGCTAGCTAGGCCTCTTAAGAATAAACAAAAAAACAAACTTTTATCTCCTGCTTCTGAAAGCATGCCCGATTGACAGGCCTTCAGCCAGAGTTTATTTAATCCCTTTATGGCTCTTAGGGCTTCTACTACAGGGACCCCTATCACTGCTCCTCCCCTCCTAAGTCCTAGAATTCTAATTCCTGAAAGGAGGGTAGAACAACTGGAAGAGGAGGAGCTGTCTAATTCTTCAGAGGATTCCCACTCCTACTCCTCTCAGACCCCCCCCCCCCTGGGATATGGATCTCCAGAAGAAGAAGGCTCTATTGAGCCTGACTCCCCAGTTGAGTATGTAACTTTTGGGGAGATGATCAACAAGATGACAGACCACTTTAAGTCGGAAGCCTCAGATATGACGGAAGTACAGAAGAGATTTTATGACCTGATACAGATGGACTCCCCCAGTCCTTCTGCGCTCCATCCTATTCAGCTGGCCTAGCTGGATGTCTTTGCCTCTGCTTTCATAATGTCTGACTCCCAACCTCCAGGCCCTTGGAGAGCAGATAGACTCTACAAAGTCCCTAAGATAGAAAAATTTCTGATTAAGTGCCCTCTGGCTGATCCAGCCATTACCTCCATTTCTACTGATAGGACTTCCAAGCTGCTCCCTACCACTACCATTCTTCCAGCTGATAAGGGCAGCAAGACAAAGGAAAGGTTGGGGAAGAACGTATATACTTCTGCCACCTTGTCATTCAACGCCACTAACTACCAAACTCTCATAACCAAGTATTCCTTAGCACTACTGGACAGGGCCACTAAGGAATTAGCTGACATCCCAGATTGTGCAGCCAAAGCTTCCTTGACCTCCCTGCTAGCTTTCACTTGTCCAGTGAATAGACGCTCCTTAAGATGCAGTTAAGATGCAACTGAAGTCTCAGCTAGGTCAGCTGCATCAGCTTCTGCATTAAGAAGATATTCTTGGCTACACCTTCAGCCCCTCCCTGTCAACTTCAGGGCCAAACTTATTGATGCTCCTTTGGATCACTCTGCCCTGTTTGGTGGAAAATTGGCTGACCTTTTTAAGTCCCTGCAACAAAAAGACAAGCAACTGTAAGGACCTTAAACACCTACTAGTCTTGCCCATCCCAGGAACTACCCAGCCAAGACCCAATTCATCAGAAAAACCTCTAGGCCTATGGCTCCCCCCCCCCCAGGTCCAGGAGAGCCCCTAGAAGACAGCCCCCCTCCAGCTAGAGCTTCTTCCTCCAGCGAAAGGCCTCCCTTTCCAGATAGGGCAGGTAGTGTCCGACTGCCTGCCAATCTCTCACCCCACCTCTCCTGCATCCCTTCCCCTGTCTGCCAGTCTCTCTTACTGTTTCCCTGCGTGGTCTCTCATTACCTCAGACAAATAGGTTCTGTCCATCATATAGAATGGTTATTTTATGACCTGGATCACCCCCCCCCCCAACAAGGCCGGGCATGCCTCAGCCTCCCACCAGTCAATTACCCCTACTAATACATGTACTGCAAACCTTACTAATATAAAGCACTGTAGAACCAGTGCCTACAGAATCAAAAAAAAAAAAAAAAAAAAGATTCTACTCCAGAATCTGTCTGGTTTGCAGAAAGGACGGACCATGGAGGCCTGTCCTAGAACTCTCTCATCTTAACCTCTTCTTAAAAGTTCCTACCTTTAGGATCCTCACTCTCCCTACCCTCTTTCCTCTCCTTCTACCACAAGGATTTATGGCAAACCTGGACGTAAAGCATGCCTGCCTTCACATACCAATAAAGCCCACCTTCAGGAAATACTTCAGATTTCTGGCAGGCTCATCCCATTTTCAGTTTTGTGCCTTGCCCTTTGGGATTTCCACTCCTCCCAGGGTATTCACAAAATGTCTAGCTCCAGTCATCGCTTACTGAAGGACAAAGGGCATCCAAATATTCCCCTACCTAGATGACCTTCTAATTCAGGCAGTCAGTCAGAAGACTCTTATTCTTCACACCCAGGCCCTTCTGTTCCTCCTGCTGTCTCTAGGTTTTCTAATAAACTTCCCAAAATCTCAACTGGAGCCCACACAGGACATTGTCTTCCTGCGCTGCAGAATCCGGACAGACCTTATGAAGGCCTTGGTGTCCCTGACACATCACCTACTGGGTGCCCTTCAAGCTTCAGAATTGACAGCAAGGCAATTCCTGAGACTTTTGGGTTACATGGCAGCCACCATACCCATGTTGCCCTTAGCAAGACTGCACATGAGGAAACTACAATGGTATCTTTGGTCATTGTGGACTCAACACTCCCATCCCCTAGAGTTCAGGGTTCCCCTCCTTCATTGCTTGAAACAGGAATTGTGACTGTGGGTGGCTCAGATGGCCAAGAAACCAGGCCTCCCTCTACAAGCACCCACACCCTCCTAGACTATGCATACAGATGCTTCAGATCTGGGATGGGGAGCAACCCTAGGACAAAGAAAAATGCAATGTTTGTGAACAAACACAAATTAGACCACATAAACATCAGAGAAATGAGAGCAATCCTCCTTGCTCTACAACAGGCCTTCCAGCCCTATCTAGAGTAAGGCTCTCTCAAGATATTCACGGACAACACCACAGTCCTGTGATATCTCAACAAACAGGGCGGGACGAAATCATACCTGCTATGCAGACCAGCTCTGCAGGTGTGGGAAATGGCCACCTCACAGGGAATTACCCTACAGTCAGCCTACAATACCCTCCCTGCACAATTTCCAGGCAGATCACCTAAGCAGGAACATCTCAAACAACCATGAATGGATGCTTCAAAGAGATGTTTTCCTGAATCTGGTCCACAGGTGGGGTATACTGCAAATAGACCTGTTCGCCTCCTCCATAAACAGGCAACTTCCTGGCTACTGCACCAGGACACCTGACCCCAAGGCACTGGCAACAGATGCCTTCTTAATGTCCTGAGGGTGAAATTTCTGTATGCATTCTACTCCTTCCCCTTGATTCAGAAGCTACTGTTGAAAGTTCAGTAGGACTCACCAAACATCTTGCTGGTGACTACCTAATGACCAAGACAGCACTGGTTCCCCCTTCTCCTTCATTTGTCCAAGGGCAATCACCACAAGTTACCCCCCTCAGTGGACCTGCTCACACAGCACAAGGGGACTCTGATACACCCACAGTGGCAATCCCTGCACCTCACCCTGTGGCTGATAGGATTCTGATCCCCTTCAGACACCTGTACAAGGACATGCTCAATCTTCTGCAGGAGGCCAGGAAATCTAACACAAGAAAATTATATCTCTCAAAGTGAAAAAGGTTTTCTATTTGGTGTCACAAAAGACAGATGGATCTGCTGGAAAGCAACATTCCTCTAATCTTTTCTTACCTGAATGAACTTATGCAGACAGGACTGGCTTACTCATCTCTAAAAGCACATTTGTCTGCAATTTCTGCATGTCTACCTCTGGATCCTCCCCTTGGATCCAGACTTCCGGCTAAACTTTTTCTCAAAGGGGTACTATACTTCAGACCACCCAGGAAACCCCCCCCCCCCCCCAGGACCTTAACTGTGTATTAGAGAAACTTACTTTAGCCCCCCCTTTGAGCCAGAAGACAAAACTCCCATAAAATTTTGCACATGGAAAACTGTTTTGTTGGTAGCTCTGACCTCAGCCAAAAGGGTGTGAGCTGCAAGCTCACCACCCTTTTTAGTCTTCCATCTTGACAGGGTGGCTCTCAAGACCAGTCTGTCATTCACACCCAAAATAGTGAATGACCTATCCTTGAACCAGGCCATTCACCTGCCTACCTTTTCCCCCAACCCACAGGGGGATGGCGAGAGAGTACTTCATTCCCTAGACGTCCACAGGCAACGTAGGTTTTACCTGCATAAAACCAAGCCCATTAGGAAATCAGACCAACTGTTTGTCTCCTTCCACCCCAAAGCTCTGGGGAAAGTGGTGACCAAACAGACCATTTTGGCCTGGATTTCCAGGGCCATTTCCTTCTGCTACCTTCACCATGGGAAGACTTTGCAGGGCAATGTCAAAGCCCACTCCACCAGAGCAATGGCCTCTTCTGGAGCCTTCTTTAAGGGGATAGATGCCAACACCATACTTGAGGCAGCCACTTGGTCCTCTGTGCTCACCTTCACCAAGCACTGCAAGCTGGACCTTATCTCCAGAGTCAGGGTGGGGTTTGCCAGGGCTATCCTACACAGATTCTTAAAAACCTCTTCTGGGCCACTCACCCACATGTAGAATACTGCAACATTGGAATAGATGGACATAGGAAAGTTGTGTAAAATCTTACCATAACCACAGAGGTCCTTCTCTTCCATGTTATAGTATTCCTTCCCCTCCTATCAGGTTGCACTTGCTCTCGTGGGTGACACTGGACAGGCTATGCCCTTATAGGACTGGCTCCAACTGGGGCTTTTTAGGTTCTAAGGGCTGGTGCGTGCAGACGTCACTGTTATGGCCTACATTCCTGCTGCCACGTCAGATGTCTGACACACCTAGAGGGACTGAAAATCTTTGGAATCCTGGCCAGACTAACTGGAAGGAAGACTGGTAAACCCACATGTAGAGTACTGCAATATGGAAGTGAAGGACATCTATGGTTATGGTAAGATTTTACACAACTTTCCCTTCCTTCTTCAGACCACATTAGTAAACACCTGAAACCAGGGGTTTGCACTTTCCAACCAAGTCTTTAGCCAGATGTCCATCCTGAGACAATGTAGCAATTATCTAATGTTTACTGACAACCGCCTACTACTTAAAATGACACAGTGTGTGAAAGACGTAGTTGTACAATGTTACTGGAGGCAAAGTTCTCCTGTAGAATCACTGTAAACAGTACACGTGTCTCCAGTAACGTACAACACCACAGTGTGCTTATTGCATACAGTACATACCAAAGACATTGACCTACATGTACTGAGGCTCTTAAAAACTACCTAAGCCACATAAGGCCTCCTAAATCTAATCTAAGAAACAAGTGCTGTCAGCCACCATGTAAACACTCAACTAAGGCAGCACCCACCAAACAACATGCATCTAAGGCTCACTGTTACAACCCAAAGGTGCATAAGGCAAACCTCCACACAATCCAACATCCTAGTCATTGGAGACTCTATAGTGAGACACACTGATAGACCAGTCACCAGACTGAGTAAGGAGAGGGTTACATCAGTTGCTTATCAGGTGCCAGGATTCACCACATCATGCATGCACTCAAGTCCGTGCACCACAAGTCTGTATATGACACAGTCATTGGACATAAGGGAGTAAACAACTTGAGACAGATCTCCCTGGGAAACATGAAGACAGACCTGCTGGAGCTCTCGGAATATGTGACTGAGGCATTTATGAACCTAGCCTTGAGCAGCATTGTACCATCACTGAGACTGAAACTGCAACATGAACAAAAGATTATTGACTTAAACAACTCTCTTGGCTTCAGGTATTATTCATTTGGGGGGGTCCAGTATGTATATCAGCCTGGGAAGATATGTTAGACAGTCCTAACTTCTTTGCCAGGGATGGCCTGCACCTATCTCCCCAAGAATTTTGTTTATTGGTTAAAAGCTTGTCCACCCATATAGTGCCTTTTTAGGCAATGTCAGTTTTCAAAAGCTTCTCAGGAGCATAAAGGTATTGCTGCTCAGTGCTAGGAGCCATAACATAAAGCTTTACTCCCTACAGGCACTGCTTGCCCTGGAATGCTTTGATATACACAGAGAAGTGGTTCAGCACCATTGAGAGCACTCTATCATCACATGTTCAGACCCACTGCACTAGATAAAGGCAGTAAAGGTGGTGGTGTATCTATATTCATGAAAAAAATCTCACATCCAGGCACATGAGACAGGATAATGACCTGGAACTTCTTGTCCAACTTACCATTAACAAAATTCCTTATCACATTGTAGCTAAGTAGAGGACTCCCTTGGCCAATACCTCCTACCTGACTAGTATGGAGTTGCTGTGTATTAAGTCTTAACACCATTTTCTTAGGGGACTTCATCTGCCCCTGTATGAAGTGGGAGTCATGCATCCCCCAAGATATACACCTAGAGATTTCTGGTGTACATAAATACAAACACTCTGGACCACCTAGTGTATACCTCAACTAGGGGAGACAAATACCGGACCTAGTCCTCATCTGTGTGGGGTAGTTCTATTCCCCACCTGTTGTTACTCCCTCTCTAGTCAAACAGGACCATAAATCAGTCACATTCACCATAAAGCTGAAGGCAGGCTCATCTTCATATATCTCCATATTCAGCGATTATGTGGAAGCTAATCTGCTAAAACTGTGTAATCTCCTAAACTGCACCAATAGATAGCCTCCTGTTCAAAGTGTGCCTTGCAACATTAGAGAAGGTGATGTAAACAATCGCACCAAAATATGCAAAACAAGCTGGATAGTGAATTTGAGAGCTGATCGGCTTCCTGGTCTGAACACTGTGGTGCCAATCAAGTCGATTCTAAAGAACAGGAAGTTATTTATTGAAGCAGTTTAGGAGGCTGGTGAATAAAAGACCCACCACTAGTTAATACTTGATTGGATAACTAGTAGGTGTTGTTTTCTACCCTAGAGCCCATTGGCAATTTTTGTTTCTTATTCTGAGAGGAGAGCAGCGAGAGATCACAATCTGAATAAGGCTTACAGCCAAAGGCGCTCATCTGATGTATTAGCTCTCCATGTTCTAAGTTTGCGTGTTTTTAAAGATTTCATGAAAAAGTTTTTTGATGTGAAGTTGTTCTATCTCACCGTTCATTCTTTACTGATGGGTTCAGAGCCGATCCCTCAGCTCTGAGTCAGCACCTACTACAAAACTGGAGGATTTCAAGTTGCTTGAGGCCAAGTCCCTATCCCATGATTCACCTTGAGTTACCTCCAATCTAGTTTGCTGCTGCAACTGATCGGAGGTTCTTGCTAGCTCGGGCCAGTAAAAACTTTAATACTTTCTATTTCCAAAATTGTTAGTTTATTGTTAGAATAGTTAGATAATTAGGTTAGATAAGCTCTTAAAGCTTTATCTGCAGTGTTCCTTTCCCTGTGTGCTTTCTTAGCTATATATTTGGCCTCGTTTTTCTTCATAGGCCTATTTAAATTTTCTGACTAAAAATTGTTTATTCAGTGTCACATTTGTTATTAGCATAGTATTGTGTGATTACTTTGTGACTAGTAAGTGTTTATTCAGTGACCTTTTGTCACCTTTTTCCTTAGAATATGTCTTAATTCTTAGAATTAGCTTGCTTGTTAAGATTATCTGCTTAGTTAATTTCTGTGTGTGTGCTTGTTAGCCTTAATTTTAGGTTTGTGTGCTTATAGTTTGTTTTTTATTAGAAGGCTAATTTATATTTGCTGTTGTTGGGTGTGTCCAATTCTGTCATGGCTGATGACAAGGACAAAACACCCTAAGTCAGGGTTTAAAAAATGCCCTAAATGTGGGCAGAAGATGTCTGTTACTGACTGCCATGTGAATTGTGTCTACTCCTTGGGTGCCTTGCACTTGCAAGAAACATGTTCTATATGCCATTCTTTTTCCTCTTGAGTCCTCCAAGAGAGAAAAAGGAAGCTCATTGACAGGGGTTTCTTGAAACCTTCTTTCCAGGAGGCTTTGAGTGACCAGGATGGCTCTAGTAAGTTCGCAAAGTCCTCCAAGACTTCTGTGGATTCGAAAAAGTCAAAAGAGTCTGTGACATCAGCTCCACAGGTCGCCGAGACGACTGCCTTTTCTTTTTGAAGCCAGTCCTTGGTTTAGGAACAGGTATCCGAAATTCTCAAATCTCCGCTTCTTCATTTGGTACCATCGGTCCGTTCATCTAGGTCTTCTGTTAGCCTCTCAGATTTGGATGTGGATCGGGTGGTGCAGAAGCTTCTTCAGGCACTGGCCTTTGCAAAATTATCGGCTCAGACCCAGGTGATTTCGGAGCCGAAGACCCTGATGCCAGCTATGTCTCTTCCTCCTCCGAGCCATACCGGTCCTTCGGAGCCAGAGGAGTCAGACTTACTGATTGTTGATCCTTGGGAGCCGATGCCTGCTCCATTGTCTTTGGCTCCTTTCACTCTGACGTCCTTGGTACCGATCGAGGACTCTAGGAGCCGACACTCTCTGGTCGGGTCCAGGGAGAATAGTCAAACTGACTTGCCGATTCCGACTTTACCTCTCGAGGCTTCAGCTCGGATGAGCTCGGCTCCTACCTCGGACACAGAGCCCACTGTCCCAGTGCTGGCGATATTGATGGTTTCCTCGGATCTGTCGGTCTCTTTGTACCTGAGCAGGGGTGCCCTCGAAGCCATGAGGAGAGTTGTGTCTCCCAAGACATCCTCAACTTCAGGTCCGGCTTCTTCATCCCCTAAAGTGCCTGTGTCTGATTCTGCCTCATAGATGCTAGCTAAGCGCAGAGACCCAGAGCCTCAGGAAGCCCCATTGGGTGGGCCATGCTCTTCTGAGACCTCTCTAGAAGCTCCTACTGAAGAGGTTCCCAGGAAGAGTGTGTGTAAGAGGAAACATTTGGACTCCCCTCAGGTGTCATTAACATCTGTTACTGACTTGGATGAATCAGAAGGGTCCCCACGGTCCCTCTCTGAGGATATCTCATTTGCAGAGATACTGGAAATTCTTAGGGAGAGGGGTGACTGGCAGTCCACCAACCCTACTGAGGATGAGTTGGTCCTACTGTGGGCTTTCAGGTCTCAGCCCACCACCTCTTGGGTGTCTCCGCCCTTCAATGAGCTTATACAGCTAGTCTCATGAAGGGCGTGGGAGTCTTTGGACACCATGGAGCCTGTCCCTAGGAGGCCTAATAAGTTCATGTCTGCCCCCCTAGATAAATCCTTCTTGACCAGAGGTGTTCCAGTTGATGCCATGGTGGTGGTGGCAGCCACCAAAAAGGAAATGTCTGAAACTTCCTCCTCTATCCATCCTCCTAACAGAGACTCCAGGATCATGGATCGATATGGGAAGTGAATGCTTAGTTCAGCGACTTTTGTACTTCATTCGCTTAACTATTTAACCCACTTTACAAGACTACAAAGAGATCTCCTTAAAGAGCTGGGAGGTACTTTTCAGGGTACGGTAGCTGCAGGAGGTACAGACAAAGTTGCCTTCCAACTTGCTACCCTCAATTTCATAGTGAACACGTCCGTGCGCCTCATTTCATATGCAGCTGATGGAATGAGTAGGGCAGCAGGTACAGGAGTTGCTCTTAGGAGACACTCCTGGATGCACTTGTGTTCCTTCGCGGAGCCCTTCAAGTCACCCTTCGTGAATACCCCCCTTTGATGGCTTGTCCATTTTCGGGCCCAAAGTTAAGGAAACTTTAATGGGTGTGAGCAGGACGGAAAGACCGTGTCTGCCGTCGGAGTCCGTTGTTCCACCCCTACCAGACCCTACCCCAAGGGTCAAAGGGGAGGGAAAATGTGGTTCCGAAAAGCCCAAGGAGCCTTTCCGGACGCATGTGGTGAACCCCCCTCCAGGGGCAGAGGAGGGGGTAATAATGGAAGACGCCGCCCTCGTGGCAGAGGGGCTCCGCAAAACCATGGTGACAGAGATCACTTCTTTGGGAAGCCCTACCAGTGCTCCTGAAAGGAGGCCCAACTGTCTTGCTCTGGAGGTAGTCGGGGGTCACTTATCTTTGTACCTAGACGCCTGGCTCAAAATAACAAAACGGCAACTGGGTACAAAGCATAATTTCCAAAGGATACTTCATCCAATTCACCACACCCCCTCCTCCGACAAGGAAAATCCTGGACATTCCACGGAACAAGCAACAGTAGAGGTCCAGACATTGCAAAGCAATGGAGTCATCCAACCAGTCCCAGCAGACCAGACAGGATCCGGAACTTACTCAAGATTCTTTTTAGTTCCAGAAAAGACAGAGGACTGGAGACCTATATTGGACCTCAACAGACTAAACAATTCTGTAAAGAAAGAAGTTTTGGATGGTCACACTTCAGTCATTCCTTCCCTTCTTAGGAAAAGACAATTGGATGTGCTCAATAGATCTCCAGGATGCGTACTACCACATAAAAATGGCTAGGCCATCCAGGGATCATCTGCGCTTCCAGTTGGGAGCCAATCATTACCAGTTTCGAGCCCTGCCCTTTGATCTCACTACAGCCCCCAGAGTGTTCACCAAATGCATGGCAGTGGGTCACAGCTCACCTGAGACGTTTAGGATTCCAGGTGTTTCCGTACATAGATGATTGGCTCCTTACCGCCACCACCAGGCATCAACTCATTCAGGCCAGGGAGTCTACTGTCACTCTGCAATCAGCTGGGCATTACAATAAACTCCGAACAGTCTGCCTTGTCGCCATCGCAGCATATCGTCTTTATCGGAGCAGAACTGGACACCACCACCACGCTAAGACTTCCAGTAGAAAGAGTCTTACTTCTCCGTCAGCATGTCCGCATTCTAATATCCAAAAATGAAGTACCAGCATCAGAAGTTCTGAAATTGTTAGGAATGATGGCAGCAGCAATTCTGGCCATACCACTGGGTCATATGCACATGCAGATACTGCAGTGGCTGTTGTTCACTCAGTGGTCTTACCAAGAGCTCCCCATGTCTCACACGATCACAAATTCCTGCAAAAAGCATCTTCAGTGGTTGTTGACCTCATTTCATGTTACGATATGACGCCCATTTGTGTTATCCCCTCCAGCGGCCACAGTGACCACGGACGCTTCCCTGATAGGGTGGGGGGAGCATTTTCAGGGAAAGACAGCCCAAGGCACATAGACCAATCAAGAGACACATCTGCATATCAATATCCTAGAGATGAGACCAGTACTTTTGGCATTGCAAGTACTTCCTGGACTCTCTTCCTCTGGGCACGATTGTGATTCAGATGGACATGTCAGTGGTCTGGTATTTGAACAAACAAGGAGGAACCAGATTATACCCCCTTTGTCGCGAGGCCCTCAGAGTATGGCAGTGGGCTATTTCTACCCAGCACTTTCTCTTAGCAACACACATCTCAGGGAAATCCAACGTGATAGCAGACAAGCTGAGCTGAGCAATTTTGTTGCCCCGCAAGTGGGCCTTCAAGATGGAAATAGCGGACAGGATATTCTGCAGGTGGGGTCAGCCTTGCTGCAACCTTTTTGCCAGTCACATGAACATGAAATGCAGAAGCTACTTTAACCTGATTCTTCCTCCGGGAGAATCCCCAAGGGACACACTCGTTCACGATTGGCCCCCTGGTCTCCTTTATGCATTCCCACCAATCCCATTGATACCCAAGGTGTTACAGAAAGCAAAAGCCCTGGGAAGGACCATTATTCTAATAGCTCCTCATTGGCCTTGTCAGATTTGGTTCCCCTTCTTTCGACTTCATCTTTTGGAGGACCCCTAGATTGTGGACTCAGTTCTCGACCTTCTAACCCACTCGTCGGGGGAACTTCATCCCTCTATGCAGTCCCTGAAGTTGACAGCTTGGCTGCTCCAATTCCCATCGTAGCCAGGTTCCACAGCCTTTCCAATGAGACGAAGCAAATTCTCCTATCCTCTCATAAATCCTCCATGAGGAAGCTATACCTTAGCAAATGAAAAAAAATTCACTATATGGTCCTCTAAAAACAATATTGATCCTTACCAAGCCCCTATGGCCTCTATTCTAGAATTCTTAACCATGATATTCAATAAAGGAGCTGCAGCAGTAACAGTCCATGTTCAACATGCTGCCATCTCTAACTTTCCTCTGGGATTTGAAGGATTGAATATTATGTCACACAAATTATCCAAAGCCTTTCTCAAAGGGACCTTTCATATTAGACCACCTGTGAAATCTCCCTATTCTCCATGGAATCTGAATTTTATGCTTTCCCGCATTACTCTTCTGCCATTTGAACCAGCTACCTCATGTGACCTCATATTTTTGTCATGGAAAACCATCTTTTTAGTGGTTATTACTTCTGCCCGCAGAGTGTCAGAGCTTCAAGCCTTGTCCATCAAGCCTCCTTATTTGACTTTCCATGCTGACAGTCTCTCACTTCGAACAAACCCCTTTCTTGTCCAAAGTTTGCACTGAAACTAATCTCAGCCAAATTATTGATTTGCCAGTTTTCTTCCCCAACCATTCCAACAACCTAGAGTACATGCTGTACAAACTTGATGTTCACAGACAGCTCAGATTTTATTTGGATAGAACAAAAGATTTCAGGAAATCAGACCAGCTTTTTGTATCATTTTCAGATTCCAGGAAGGGTATGCCAGTGGCTAAAACAATACTGTCTAAATGGTTATCTGATTGTATCCCCTTTGCTTATTCAGCTGCCAATATGCCCTTACAGCATAAAATTAAAGCTCACTCAACCAAATCAGTTTTTACATCCTCTGCTTTTTTTGCCAGACTTCCTATTGATAACATTTGAGCAGCAGCCACTTGGTCAAAACCTCATACCTTTTGTCACTCATTACAAAGTTGACAGGACCTCCTTTGGATCCACTGTCCTGAGAGATGTACTCTCATGAGCCATCCAAGGTAGATGATGCTTGGGATGCTACCCATCAGTAAAGAATGAACGGCGAGATCGAACAACTTCACATAAAGAAGTTATATACTTATCATAACGTTCCATGTGAGTTGTTCATCTCACCTTCATTCTTGCATCCTTCCCTCCCTTCTACCCTCTCCTGGGCTTTCGGAAGACCTAGATGCTAGATTCTTCCTGGTCACTCAACCCTTCTACACTCTCTCTCTTATGGAGTTATAGAATGACATATGGTATTATTATACGCAGCAAACAAGATCTGAGGTAATTCAAGGTGCATCATTGTATATTGACTTGGCCTTGAGGTACTTGAAATCCTCAAGCTTTGTAGTAAATGCCACCTTGGAGCCAAGAGATCAGCTCTGAACCCATCAGTAAAGAATGAAGGCGAGATGAACAACTCGCATGGAACGTTATGGTAAGTACATAACTTCTTTTTTTAGTTTTTGCTAACAGTGTAACCAAGGCCGTGGAGGTGTACCGATGGTTGTTTTATATATTCTAATGTAAGAAAGTCTTTTTTCATTGCAGAGCTTATTAGTGAGGATGTGGCATCTAGGTCCTTGGATGTGATCATTCCACTGTATTTAGCATTTATTAGGCCATTAATTGAGTATAATGCCCCATTTGATATGTACCTTTCCAAACATATAACACTATTTAATGACCACAATGTATTATCACCAAGAAATCAAGGGTGTACACTGTTTCAAAGCCTTGTTGTCCTTCTCAGTATGACATAGGCTACTAATGGCAGTCTCTGCCTCAGGTCCAGTCTCGGCAGACCGTATCCTATCAGATGTACTGCAGATCTAAGAGTCCAATAATGGCATAAAGACTTGCTCAAGAGATCTTAATCTCTTCTGCAACATAGATAGAACACATTGAAGGGCCATTTATATATCACAGAGAGTACCTCTTCTTTGGCATGTCTTCCTCACTACATAAAGCAAATGACTTCCCTTGCTCTGTTCAAATGCAGTCTGAATAAATGGCTGGGAAACCACAAATTTACCTCTGGTTTAGCACCCTTGTCCCTTATGGATAGGGGCAACATGTAAATGTTCTGCCCAGCTCTAGGTTATTTGTACTTAAATTACAAGGACTAAAAATGTAATGGTAGCAAAGTGCTACATTTCTAAAGATCTCCATAGATCAGTAGACTACTTACGAACCTATGAAGATTGATATTTTGTTGACTGTGTTAAATTGTTGGGTGAACTACTGTGAAGCATAAATCCCATTTTGTCATTAATGTTTTGAAGGGTGCCAAAGTAGTAACTGTAAGTAAAACATTTTTTTTCCTACTAATATCGGAACAAAATGTTCATGATCTAACTTGCAGGCTATATTGTATAACAGTTTTATATAGGGTCCAGTCATGTGTATTTTAAATGTGAGATGGAGGACTCTTATCAGTGACTGCTGTGTATGCTAATTATATTAAAGCAAGAAAGTATTTTTCTTAGTTGTATTGTATTCAAACTTTACTCTCTAATAAGGTAAGAAAACCTGGAAAGAAGCAACTTAAAGTTAATAATGTGATATTGGGTTGCTGGGGTGGAGCTGTAAAGTGTATTGAACACATTATATGTAAAATTAAGATAGTAATCTCTTCTTTTTTTGCAAGGGTGGATTTCTAGGTTAACATCCTTTGTTTAAGTTATGGACGTGCCTGTTTTATGGGGTAAGGCAAGGAAATTGTAGTGGTATTATATTTGTAAAGCCATTACCTTTCGGGAGGCAAGAAGTTTAGAGGTGCAAGCAATGATCATGAAAAGTTTGAACATAGTACTCCGAATGAAATTTACAAATATTGTTTCATACATCTGCAGATTTACTGTTTTTTCCTCATTACCAACTGCTTTTATTTGGAGATGAGCCTGACTGTAGATACAAACAATTAAGAGAACTCTGAACACTGTGCTGAGAGAAATGTATGTGGTATGATGTAATTAACATTTAAAGTCATATTGGCAAGCAGTTCAATGAAAAATAAATGAAGACAAACTGTGAGAAGTGAATAAGGTATACAAGTAGTTTATTCCACAGCAGCCTTAATATATTTAATATAACAGTGCACAGTTTAGTTTATTTAAAGGTAGCCAGAGCACTTTTTCTTGGGGCTAAAGGTTAATGATTACTGAAAGCATGCAATCTAGTTTTCACATGTGGAAGGAGAATAGTGAAAAGGACAATTAAATGGGAAGACATGCTGCAAAATGCAGTTTAGTATGGGTAACCTTATTCCCTTATTTTTAGAACGAGTTAATGCCTTAAGGTGCTGCCCTGGAGAGTAAGCTTTTTTTTTTTGAAAATGTACATAATTTTGTATGTTGAAAGATTTAGGATGTGGGATTCTGAAAATCATTTAATTTTTTTTCTGAATGTTTTCAATTGAACCAAAATTTCTTAAAATATAGCATAGGTTCAAATGGTGATGCAAAGAAGTAACTGAATAAGAGGTCAGCCTGACAAAGATTAATATGTGCATGTAAACTAAGAAAATGGAAACACACACACATACAGTCATGTGTAATATGTAGGAGTAATAGCTTTTCATCGTAATGGCTACTGTGTCCATATCATTATGGAATGTAAACAGTGTTACATGTATAGACAAAAAGCAAATAGTATTGAATTATATTAAGATCATGTAAGGTGCAAATAGTAATGCTGCAGGAGGCACAGTTGAATATAAAAATATGAATTTGGCAAAGAAAAAAAAAAGAATTTCTGGGTAGGCATTCAATAGAATATCAGAGACAAAGGAAAAAGAGAGTAATAATACTGTTTGCTAGAGGGTCTCCAATAGTGATAGAAGAGGAACAAAAAGACAAAAATTGCAAAATTTTGGTAGTAAGGGATTATTGGCAGAGGAGGATGATTACGATGGCATGCATTTCCACCTAAAACTGTTGTGATGGAGTTTGACTGAGGGAAATAATCAGCTTTTAGCAGGGAGTATTATTTATGGGGGGGGTATTGGGGGTCCTGTAAGTAAAATATAACCAAAGAAAAACGTTAGGAGACTTGCATGCTAGGAGTCTTAACCTAAAACTATACTTTTTGGAAGCTGCCCTCACCTTGAAGAATGCTGACATCTGTGCAGTCACAGAAACCTGGTTCACGATTGTGGGGAGCACCTCTGCTATACTGGGTTACAGTGCATTCCAC
This sequence comes from Protopterus annectens, assembly GCF_019279795.1. Classification (NCBI taxonomy): domain Eukaryota; kingdom Metazoa; phylum Chordata; order Ceratodontiformes; family Protopteridae; genus Protopterus; species Protopterus annectens. The sequence continues at coordinate 385,903,790 of NC_056741.1, read as the reverse complement.
TCTCTGACCAGCAAACAAGAGCAGGAACTCCAAAGGAGGAGTATCTATTTTTATTAAAGATAAATACTCCTCCAGATTGGAATGTCTAAATGAGTCCCTTGAACTTCTCCATGTACCACTCTCTGTAGGTATTTGCCAGTAATAGGACCTCCTCCATGAACCAAGACACCCACAATGCCTACCTGGACCTCCAGGAGTCCCTCAGTATAGTACCAAACATCCTGCTTTTGGGAGACTTCAACTACCTATCAGTAGATTTGTCTAATTATACCTGTACCAACCCGGTCGCCCAGAGATTCTTGAACTTTGTAAACTCTAATGCCCTAGACCAGTTAATAGACTCCCCTACTTAGGGGTTCAACCATCCTGGAACTGGTACTCCTGAACATGAGTGATCATTGCACCACCCCAAGTGTACAGTCCTCTCTAGTGAGGTCTGACCACAAGTCAGTCACACTAGAAGTAAAAAGTGTCTGACCCTCCCCCAACTGGAACTAAACTAAAAAATTTCTCTAAAGCTAACTATAATCTCTTTTGAGACAGTATTACTTAGTGTCATAGCCCCTACCCATACTTGATGGCAAGGATACCTATGCCAAGGTTTATTCCCAACACCTTGTATAAGCACCTCCACATTTGCATCAACTCAGCTGTATCTGATAGGATAAAGTTAAGTTCCTCACGTAAGAACAAGCCTGTTTAGTGGACATCTGCCATAAGCAGGGTCTATAACTGGAGAAAGAAATTGCTGTCCAAAAGCAGAAGAAGACTGTCCCCAAACTCAAAGGACTCCCTTATTAGACTAAATAAGCAAATTAAGACACCTACTAAAAAAGCCAAAGCCAACTATGAATCTAAATTGGCCAAACTAGCCGAGGGTTACCAAGGAATTCTTTGGCTACGTCTGCAACATCAAGGGTAAATCCCAGATTTGTACTGAACTTGTAAATGGCACAACATATATTGAACCTGGTGATATTACTAACCTGAGGGCAGATAGGTTCATTGAGAACTTCTTTGCCCCTGTCACCACCTGGTATACTTATAATAATTATGTGTTAGTGCAAATTCTAACAACTGCACAAAAAAATTGGTGCTTGGACCCTCTCCCAACAACTTACTGACTGCTTCCAAACCCCATTTAATCTGAATACTAGTATACAATGATTTAATATCAATAGTGGCCCAATAAAAATTTTCCTCCCAACTCACCTCACCAAACATCTTGCATATATCATTAGTATTGTGAACATGAGAAGGAATTTTACATAAATATTTTTTCAACTGGTCATCCAGTAATAAACCAACATGTTCTAAATAAGAGCCACAACAAGAAACGATAGGTCTTCCAGGGGGGTTTCCACAACTTTTTGTGGATTTTGGGCAACACATAAAAATAAGGATCACAAGGACAAGAAATATAAAGTTTTTTAACATCCTTGCCAGATAAAAAAAAACAAGTGTTTCACCTCTCTCCAACAGTTCTAATAATTCTGCATTAAACTGTAATAGAGGATTAGAACCTAACTTACAATATCATCTGACAACAAATCTAAGGCCATGCTTTGATATTGAGACTTGCCCATAATGACCCAATTTCCCCCTTTATCAGCTTGAACAAACACATATTTATCAGTGGCTTGAATTAATTGCTGTAAAGTCAACCAAGCTTGTTTTTGTAAATTGTAAGTTGTATGCATTTTATTAAATGTACAATACTCGTATTCTGCCTTACTGAGCAAACCTTTCTCAAAAATAGACAAAACCACAGATTTTTTAAGGGGATAAAACTTACTATTACTAGGTAAATGAGGTAAATATAGCCTGCCATAGCCAGTAATACAACTTTCATTGGATAAATTGACATTAGTATCATCCATACAATCAATATCAAAAAAATAATTTTCATAGATAGGCCAGTAAAAAATTATCACCACTAATATTTTCAAGAAAGTCAATACATTGTGCACTGTGCTGTTCTTTATGTTGAAAAAATACTTTTAAATGAAGTTTCCCACAGAAACGCCTTACTTCCATCAATACATCCGCAAGAGCAGCAAAATGCTTAGGCACACACTTACTGCCTTTCAAAACCAATTCTTTAATGTCAGTTTATAAATTTAAGTCACTGAAATTGATATCATCAACATATTGAACATTTGCAGGACTTGCATGCTGTGTTTCATTTCTTTCATTCCTTTCCACCAGCGAGGGACTGAAATTAATAACAGGAGAAGCAGGAGAGATAACCAGAGAAGCGCGACAGTTAATACTGCTTGTTATGACCCTTTGTTCTCCCTCCATGTCTTTTTGATTGAGAGCCGTTGCTTTTCTGCTGTTCTTTTTCCTTATCTGAGTGTTTCTCTAACTATGTAATAGTCAACTCTTGCAAAGGACACACTCTTCTTACTCGCAACAGTCTCTACGGAGGAAGCAGATGAGTCGCGTGACCCCAGGTTCATGCTTCCCCTATGGGCTCTATCATTTCTTGTTCTCCTTTGCCACAAGAAAATGCAATCTTTTTTTGTAATTAGTCACATCACGGTTTAATTTCTTCTTTTTTACGTTCAATGATGTCATCTTTGATTTTAGACAGTTCGCTTTTAATAATTTTCATTGTAGATGAAAAAAAACACCAGCAGGGATTTCTTTTACTAAAGCATCTTGTAAAATGGAAATCTCAAGTTGGATCATGGTAAGTGCCCTATTATTGCACTTAATGAGCACTTTGATCCAACCCAGAGTACACTGCAAAGCAATATTTTTCCACTCATCAAATAGATCACCTTCATCTTCACCAAAGTCAAAAGCAGGTAATTTGTCCACCCTTAAGCTTGTAGGGGTACTTGAGAGACTCACATTTTTCCAGTAAACGTAGATCATAAAATAAAGCAATTTCTTTCACCATAAATTTAAGTTTATCAAACCTTTTGTCATAGGCATCACATTCCACTGATGACCATGGATCATAGTTGGCCAACTTTTCCTCTCTTTCTCTCAAAAAGTCTGCCAACAGGAAACCATTACATGTTAAGTTGTCAATCTCGCCTTCATTCTTGCTGGATGGGTTTGGAGCCGATCCTCGGCTCCGACTCGGCACTAGCTTTAGCTCGAGAACTCCTTTTACCAGCTCGAGGCAACCCTATATCCCATGATGCAAGGCGGAACTACCTCAGATCTCGTTTGCCGCTTAGCGAAAGAGGTCTCCTTTGCCAGCTGAGGTAAGTTTTTCTTGTTAAATAAGAAAAAAGTTAGTTAGGGGTTTAATTTCCCTTCAGTGTTAGGTTAGCCTGTATTTAGTACAGCCCACCCTATTCCCTTCCTTTTTTAAACTTTTAAAATAGTTTTTTCAGTGAAAGTTTTAGTCAGGCCTAGTTCCCCAAGTTATTCCCTTCCTGTGTGTCTGTGTAGGGATTAAGTTGTGTGTTTGTGGGGACTGTTTGTGTATATCCTTTTAGGATGTCTAGGGAAGGCAAGGTCTCAGGCTTCAAGAAGTGTGACCAGTGCTGTCAGAAAATGTCCCTGACAGACGGTCACACTTCTTGTGTGTATTGCCTGGGGCCTTTGCACCTGCAGGACTCCTGTGCGTTGTGTCATGCCTTTAGCCAGCGAGTCCTGCAGGAAAGGAGGAACAAACTGATCCTCCGAGGTTTGTTGAAACCTGAAGGTTCTCCTCCTAAGCAAGGGGCAGGAAAACCTCTTAAGCCACCGAAGGCTCAGGCTACAGTGTCCAAGCCTCCTCCGGTGGCTCCGGCTCCGTCGGAGCCGATATCGGCTCCGGCTGGAGCCGATGCTTCTTCTGCCAGAGTAGTGGGTTCGGTGCCGGCCGGCTCCGATACCCTGACTACTGTTGCCTTGTCGGCTCCGGCTGGAGCCGACACTTTATCCAGCATCCGGGCCGAGAGATCCTCGGCTCCATCTGGGGTTCAAGGGACTTCGGCTCCGATGGCTCCGGCCCGTAAGAGATCCCGGTCCCCTTCGATACTAAGTATTCACTGCTCCGGGTCTCCTCTTTTGTCGGAGCGGAGCCATCGGAGCCGATCTTGAGATCTTCCAGGCTGTCTGACCATGATTTGGAGAGGGTGGTAAGCAGGCTGTTGAAGTCTCAGGCACTGGCCCAAATGCTCCATAGCCCGTCTCAACAGACTTCGGCTACAGCCCCAATTCTTGAGATTCCTCCTCCGACTCCACACCAGAGTTCGGAGCCGGAGCTTCTTGGGACAGCGACTGTTTCGATGCCGGAGCCGATACATCCTTCGGCTCCGTCATCCTCGGCTCCGATCTCCTCCTTGAGACTTTCCTTGGAGGGATCCGGTCGTCGGGTTTCCACTGTCGGCTCCGAGGGGGCTAGTGGGATCGGGCCCTTGTCCGACCCGCTCTCCCTCTCGGAGCTTCGGCTTTGGTAAGCTCGGCGCCGACATCGGCCTCGGAGCCTTCTCTCTCCTTGGAGCCGACCATTCCTGTTTCTTCGGAGCAGGTGTGTTCAGGTCTCCCGGGGAGAGGAGCCTTTGAGGTGATGAGGAGTGTCCTGGCCTCTGAGCCTGGTCAACGGTCTATCCCTCTAGCTCCTCCCTCATCAGTGCCTACAGATGCCTCTTGCCAGCCTCTTGCTCTCAGGCCCAGGGATCCATCGCCCCAGGTTTCCCCACTGGGAATTTCCTCCTCTTCCGAGGTTTCTCCTGACCCTGCAGGGGAACCCCCTCGGAAGAGGACGTAAGAGGAAACACACAGACTCCCCTGAGTCTACTACATCTGATACCGACTTAGATGAGTCGGAGGGTTCCCCACGGTCCCCCTCTGAGGATGTCTCATTTTCAGACATCCTTGAGCTCCTCAAACAGAGGGGGAATTGGCCCTCCATTGACCCCTCCGAGGATGAGTCGGTATACCTGGAGGCTTTTGGATCCCGACCCTCCACCTCCTGGGTGTCTCCGCCTTTCGACCCACTCATGCAGGTAGTGGCTCGGAAGGCGTGGGCGGCTCCAGATTCTGTGGAACCTGTCCCCAGGAGACCATCCAAATTCATCACGGCCCCTTCGGACAAACAGTTCCTGTCCAAAGGTGTCTCTGTGGATGCTATGGTGGTGGCGGCGGCCACTAAGAAGGAACTGGCGGATCCTTCAGTACCTGTCCATCCTCCTAATAAGGATTCTAGGACCATGGACAGGTATGGAAAGCGGATGTTTTCCTCAGCGACCTTTGCAATGCGTTCGCTGAATTACCTTTGTCACTTCACCAGGCTTCAACGAGATATTCTCAAGGAACTGGGGGAAGTAGTCCAGGATCCTTCAGCTGCTGGGGCTCAGGAAAAGATTGCCTCTCAGCTAGCTATCCTGAATTCGATATCTAACTCCTCCATGCGGCTCATATCTTATGCAGCCGATGGAACGAGCAGGGCCGCAGGCACAGGTGTTGCTCTTAGACGCCAAGCCTGGATGCGGCTGTGTAATTTTGCGGACCCCTTTAAGGCGTCCTTCACCAACACCCCTTTGACGGTTCGGCTTTGTTCGGACCTCAGGTGAAGGATACTTTGACCAGATGTGAACAAGACGGTAAAACTCTTTCTGCCGTTGGAGTCCAGTTTTCCACTCCTTCTAGACCATATCCCAAGGGTCAGAAGGGGAAGATGTGGTTCCGTAAAGCCCAAGGAGCTACACCGGACACACGTGGTCAGTTTACCCCTAGAGGCAGAGGGGTAACAATAATAGACGCCGCCCTAGAGGCAGGGGGTCCTCAGAACCAGGGCAACAGGGAGCCTCTTCCTGAGAAGCCCTTTCAGCATCCCTGAGGTGTTGCCCGACTGTCCACCCTTGGAGGCAGTCGGGGAAGAATTTCGCTGTACCCAGTAGCCTGGCAATCCCTATCACAAGAGAAGTGGGTACAGTCGATTATATCCGAGGGTTACAAAATCCCTTGAAAGGTTTCTGTACCTCTACAATCCCTTCCAGACATCTCACCCGGTCAAAGGGATTTGGCAAAACAGGAAGTTTCAAAACTCCTGGGAAAAAGAGCCATCCAAACAGTGCCGGCAGACCAAGTAGGATCCGGCTTCTACTCAAGATTCTTTTTGGTCCCCAAAAGGACGGGAGATTGGAGACCAATACTAGACCTAAGCAGACTAAACAAGTCTGTCAAAAGGCAAGATTCCGGATGGTCACGCTGCAATCCATTCTGCCCTTTCTGGGCAAGGACAACTGGATGTGCTCGATAGACCTTCAGGATGCGTACTATCACATAAAGATTCACAGACGCTCCAGAAGGTTTCTCCGCTTTCGGCTGGGAGCCAGTCATTACCAATTCAGAGCACTGCCCTTTGGCCTCACTTCAGCCCCAGAGTGTTCACCAAATGCATGGCGGTGGTCACAGCTCACCTGAGACGTCGAGGATTCCAAGTGTTTCCTTATTTGGACGACTGGCTCCTCTCCGCCACCTCCAGGGATCAGCTTCTTCGGTCCAGAGACTACACCTTACAGCTTTGCAAGAGTCTAGGAATTTCGTGAATTTGAAAAGTCCTCTCTGCTGCCTTGCCAATCTATCACCTTTATAGGCGCAGAGTTAGATACCGTCAAAATGTTAGCCAGACTAACAAATCAAAGGATTCTGGACATCCAGAAATTTGTTCAGCTTCTGTTACAAAGCAACAAGGTCAAAGCCAGGTTTGTCTTGAAGGTTCTAGGCCTAATGGCTGCAGCCATTGTTCTTCTTCCACTAGCTCGCTTCCACATGCGTCTCCTGCAGTGGATGTTGTTCACGCAGTGGTCGTACCACGATCTGCCCATGAGACACGAGATCTTAGTGACACAGTCTTGCAGGGCTCATCTACGATGGTGGGTATCTTCCCCTCTTCTTCAGCAGGGCCGACCATTTGTTCCCCCTCCTCCAGTTGCCACAGTCACCACGGATGCCTCTCTGATCGGGTGGGGGGGGCATTATCAGGGCAGGATGGTCCACGGGACGTGGCAACCCATAGAATACCACCTGCACATAAATGTCCTGGAGATGAGAGCAGTGCTTTTAACGTTGCAAGCCCTCGACAACTTTCTTCCCACAGGGACTATTGCAGTACAGACGGACAACATGTCCGTGGTCTGGTACATCAACAAACAGGGCGGAACCAGGTCCTATCCCTTATGTCGAGAAGCTCTCAGACTTTGGCAATGGGCGATCTCTTCTCAGCGGTTTCTGATAGCAACGCACATCCCGCAGGTCCAACCTATTGGCGGACAGGCTAAGCAGATCTATTCTGATGCCTCACGAGTGGTCTCTCAATCAGTCTGTAGTGGATCAGATTTTTCTGAAGTGGGGCACCCCTTGTTGCGATCTTTCGCTACCCCTCAAAACAGCAAGTGCCCAGATTACTTCACACTATTTCCTCTTCCAGGCCAACCCTTGAGAGACTCTCTAACCCAGGATTGGCCTCGGGACTTCTTTATGCTTTTCCTCCCTTTCCATTGATTCCACAAGTCATTCAGAAAGCCACCGTTTTGAGAGCCAAATTGATCCTCATTGCTCCATATTGGCCTCGACAAATTTGGTTTCCGTCTCTACATCATCACCTTCTGGTGCAGCCCTGGCATCTGGACCCAGTTCCGGATCTTTTGATCCACCAGTCGGGTCAGCAGCACCGAGCCATTCATTCTCTCAACCTCACTGCTTGGTTGCTCCACTTCCTTCCTAGCCAGGCTACCAATGATTTCTGACTCCGTCAGAGACATTTTAGTGTCTTCTTTAAAGTCGTCCACTAGAACTGTTTATGCTAGCAAGTGGCGGCGTTTTTCTATTTGGGCAAACGCCAGAAATATTGATCCTTTCACCGCTCCTATACATTCTGTTTTGGATTTCCTGGCGGAGGTTTTTCATTCGGGATCGTCATCATCTACAGTCAAAGTACAAATGGCTGCTATTTCCAAATTTCATGTTGGCTTGCAGGACAATAACATCATGTCTCATAAGTTATGCAAAGCCTTTTTGAGAGGAGTTTTTCTCCTAAAACCGCCTGTGAAACATCCTCCTCCGCAATGGGATCTGAACTTAATGTTGGCATCCCTAATTCTACCTCCTTCGAACCGTCTGCTACGTGTTCTTTAAAGTTGTTGACATGGAAAACTATATTTTTGCTGGCTGTTACCTCTGCAAGAAGAGTTTCTGACATTCAGGCCCTCTGTATTCGTTCACCTTATCTGGTGTTTCATAAGGATAGGGTTTCGCTCAGAACTAACCCTTCCTTTCTTCCCAAGGTTGTATCTCAAGCCAATATTAACCAATCTATTGATCTACCAGTTTTCTTTCCTAACTATTCTGACAGAGCTGAACAGAAGCTACATTTTTTGGATGTTCACCGTCAGCTCAGGTACTACTTACATAGGACTAAACAAGTTAGAAAATCAGACCAATTGTTTGTCTCCTATGCAGGAAACAGGTTGGGTCTTCCAGTATCTAAAGTGACCTTATCTAGATGGTTGACTTCCACCATTTCCTATGTGTACTCTCTAAGGGCAAACAACTATCTTCTAAGCCAAAAGCACATTCGACCAGGAGTCTATCCACTTCTGTAGCCTTTCAGGATAGACTTCCCATTGACACTATTTGTGCAGCAGCTACTTGGGCCACGCCTCGTACCTTTGTGTCTCATTACAAGTTGGATTTGGCCTCCAGAGATAGGGCCAGTTTTGGTTCCACTGTTCTCAAGAGTCTGTTCCATTGAGCCACCCGGGATACAGGTGCTAGGACGCTGTCCCATCCAGCAAGAATGAAGGCGAGATTGACAACTTAACATTTAGAAGTTATGTACCTACCATAACGTTCCATGTTAGTTGTCTTCTCGCCTTCTTTCTTCGCCCCTCCCTCCTTCCCCTGGCCTGGACAGATCTTGGAGAGTTCCTATTAGATTGCTTCCTCTGGAGCATTGTTATGAGGACTTCTTTTAGGAACCATGGTTCCTAATTATATTAGGATAAGTCTTTAGCAGGGTTAGTTAGCTACCAAACGAGATCTGAGGTAGTTCCGCCTTGCATCATGGGATATAGGGTTGCCTCGAGCTGGTAAAAGGAGTTCTCGAGCTAAAGCTAGTGCCGAGTCGGAGCCGAGGATCGGCTCCGAACCCATCCAGCAAGAAAGAAAGCGAAAGAAGACAACTAACATGGAACGTTATGGTAGGTACATAACTTCTAATTTCCCTTTGAGTACCTAAAATCTGTGGAAACACTGCAGCTCCTCCCAGAGACATAACAAAAACTAAATAGAAAAAACACTACAAAACAACAAACAGGAGCTTGTGAAGTTCCCTAATGCTCTAGCCAAATTTCTCCTAGTAGTATAAATACCACCTTGGGACTCTCCTGAAAAGAAGCTACTACCCTATAGAACTAAACATGTCAACAAAATGCACATAAATTAATAAATAAAATAGTAGGAAAAACAGAACACTGAAGTCACAAAACTAAAAAACTCAAAATGACTAACACACGTTTAATATAAAACAAACATATTAAAAACACATGTTCTTTCTGTGAGACCTTTTGTCTTATACAAAGACTTCATCAGACTGAAAAAACATCACATTCAAACTTCATTAAATAGCTTAAAATCACATGACTCAAATCAATTTGCACAGTAAATTAGTGATGGAGCTTTTTCCTTTTTTTAAAAAAAATTAAAAATGTCATTCAACCCTGAGAGGTTGCAAGCATCCAATCTCAGCTGCCAGCAACATTCACTCCAGGCCAACTCATCATCCACATCGTCTTAAACAAAAATTTTTGACTTCATCTATGACTAAAAACCTGAATGAAAACTCACATCCACATACCAAGTGACGCTTGCAAAGGGCATTCTTAATATCACTTAAATCTATAGCATGCAAATGTTCATAAATTCTGCTATGCAATTCCATCACAGTTCTACCTACAAAATATGCAAAATATGATGGGAACGATGTACAAATTGCTAAATCACCAACAAATTTTGATTTACAAGTAAAATATCCAAAAACATTAATACTTTTTACTAAGTTACTATGCAAAGTGATTTGAGTTATGTGACTTTAAGCTATTTAATGCAGTTTGACCATGATGCTCTTTTTAAAAGATCATAGGAAGTTACTAGGCTAATGGCCCTGAGGCCCTTACAAGCACATCCAAGCTTTTTCCCTCAATTGTGCTATTAGTAGACCTGGCTCAACACCTGCTGCCCCTGTCCAGAAGGGACGCCGGTAAAACCCCAGGAGTGAATTTGCAATTCCCCATCTAATTATCCAGATTATGCTTTAAGAGGGTCAGTGAAGGGCTATGTTTTACTAAGATTGTAAGCTTATTCCAGAGTAGGGGAGCCTTTGGGAGATGAATCTCTCTCTCCAACAGGTTCTGCTAATGTCCCTTCTCATGTTGAGATCACCAGAGTGGGTGCAGCGAGTACCATTTCCTTGCTAATGTGCAGCATTTCCATCAGGACAGGGTCCGCAGTTGCCTTATAGGCTAGGCAGAGGTCACCCCTGAGTAGTCTGTAAGACACAGAGTACAGTGACAGGGATTTTAGTCTATCTACATAGGACAGGTTCTTTGTGAGGGTGTTTGGGCTTGAGTAGTTTTCCCAATCAGTGTTTTGGTAGTTGAAGTCACCCAATATTATGGTGTTTGGAGAGACCTTCATATTCTCCAGTGTTCTCAGGAAAGCCGAGTGAGGTTCCTGAGATTGGGAGGGTGATCTGTAGCAGGCTACAAACTGAAAGGCAGTTTTGCCCACTGTTAGTTGCACATAGATGGTCTCCGATGCTTCATGCAGTGCCACTAACCTGGAGGTGTGGATAACTTTGATGAATATCGATACTCCCCCTCCTTTTGTGTTTCGGTCCGAGTTTTGGGGCCGAAAAGCATGGTATGAGTTTTAACCTGGTAATGCTTTGGTGCTCTTGGGAGCCTTGAACCAGGTTTCTGTTACTGCACAGATATCGATATTCTCCATACTGAGGAGAGCCTTGAGTGCATGCATCTTGAGATTTAGACTTCTGGCCTTTAGTAGCATTACCCTTAGTTTTTTTCTCCTTGTGTTGTCTATGGAGGTGGGTTTGTCTTTTGAGCCTTGCCTAAAAAAGGCACTATGGGGGTGGCAAGAGCCTTAGCCAGTATTCGAAAGCCCAGGGGTGACAGGTGCAAGCCGTCCCTAGTGTAGCAATGTGGCTTGTCAAGCATGTCATCCCAGGCTGACAGACACTGGATCCCCTTTGAATGACACCAATACTTCAGCCAGTTATTAAAATTGATCATTTTGTCTTTATACTATGGCATCATTCTTGGTGAGGGCAAGGTGCTACTCAAGGTCAGGGTTATACCGGCCTGGGCTACATGATCACAGAGCTCCTCTATGTCTCTTTTCATGTAGTCCAGGGAGGTACGTCTCAGGTCATTCACACCAGCATGGACAATGACGGAGTCATATTTGTACTTGCTTTGGAGTGACCCGAGTGCTTGTGTTGTGGCGAGTCCTGGCACCCGACATATATATCATTTCTACTGATGTTCTTTGGTATAGTGTCTTTTTAAATTTTCTAATTACTTACTCTATTGTAATTACTTAGAAGTATAATTATGCTCCTGGGTGTTGAGTAATTTATTCCCCTGAAGGCTTTTGGCTGAGGTACCAGAACGGGTCCCCTACTATTTACCGAAACGCCAAACCGCCGACACATAAATCACCGACACCAAACGACCGACAACAAAAAGTACCGACAACGCAAAACACCGAACACCATAACACCGACACACTACACGTAAACAACACAGTACACTACAGGACATATCCACTAGCCCTAACCCAAACCCTAACCCTAAGGTCCGACACTACCGCACACTCTCCCTACCTGCACCCTAACCCTAACTCACTTACCCACCCCTAACCCCAAGCTCCGACACTACCGCACACTCTCCCTACCTGCACCCTAACCCTAACTCACTTACCCACCCCTAACCCCAAGCTCCGACACTACCGCACACTCTCCCTACCTGCACCCTAACCCCAACTCACTTACCCACCCCTAACCCCAAGCTCCGACACTACCGCACACTCTCCCTACCTGCACCCTAACCCTAACTCACTTACCCACCCCTAACCCCAAGCTCCGACACTACCGCACACTCACCTATCACACACCCTAACCCTACATCCCTCACTATTGCACACTTACCTGTCCGCTCCCTACTCCTAAATCCCTCACTATCGCATACTTACCAGGTCGCGCTTACACATTCCCCTTGTCGGTCTTCCGGCTGTCGGGATTCCAGCGTGTCGGTCAACTGCGTTGTCGGTCCTTTCGCGTTCCTCTTCCGCGTGTCGGTGAATCGGCATTTCGGTAAATAGTAGGGGACCCACCAGAACACATTAAAATATTTCAGCAGTTCTACAGCTCCTGTTTGTTCTTTCGTAGTTTTTCTTCTATTTGGTTTTTGTTGTGCATTAGGGAACGTCCCCTACTCTTCATTGTTTTGTAATGGTGGAAGAGCCAGCTGCAGTTACATGTGCATGTTTCGGTCCTAGCACAGTGGGGGCTGGGAGGATGGTGTTTGACATGGAGAAGCCAGTGGAAAGAGTGGAAGTGAATGCCAGCTCACAGCGAGACATAAATGATTAGGAAGTAATGTTTCAAGTTGATTTGTTTGCCGAGTCGGAATCAAAGGTAAAAGAAGAACGTATTTTTACAGCCCTCCAGTCAGGAGAGTTGCAGGATGATAATATATTACAAGGCACATTAATCCAAAGCAAGCCTGAGAATAGAGGAGATGTACCTTGGGGTGAAGTAATAGGTAAAATACAGAAGGAAGATGTAGAAGTAATTGCAAAAGGGGACATTACACCTAAAAAAGAAGATATATGCAGAGACAGTCTGAAGTAAATCTATGCAGAAAGGGAAAAAAAAAAAGAGATGTTGGCCTGAAAAGAAAGTATGTGGTGAGAATGCAAAGTAAGAAGGATGTCGAATTAAATAGATATGAAGTATGGGGCACTCTAATGCTCCCTTTGGGTGTGAAAGTGAGGAGGCAAGAGCTTTTATTTTGATAAACAAGGATACTTATTGTGACTTTTTTTGAGACTGGGACTGTGTAGTGAAGTAAAAGATAGAAAATGATGTTTAAAGGAGTGAACGTTAAAGGGAAAAAAGGAAATGGGTAATAGGTAATGAAAACTGAAAAATGGTAAATTATTTCCTTTATCTCATTACAGCCGAGTGCACCTCCAGGCATTTCTGCGGTTATCTCCTATTGTGCCACTAGGCACCAAATATTGCCTGTTCATATTTGTATTAATTCCAAAAGCATGCCACACCCACTGGGAGATAAAGATACACACTCAGAGCTGTACTGGAAGGAATGAGTTAAGCAAAAGAGAGAGTAACAATTTAAGAAGTCTTTCAGTAAATGTAAATAATGTGAAAAATATTGCAAGAAGAATGGGGATTTTAGAATGGTGTAATGTGATATGGGTATAATTGTATTATAAAATATAAGTTGTTTAAGAAATAAAGATTGCAAACAGAAAAAATATGGGCTGGAAGTATAATATGGAATTTGGAAAATAAACATTATTCGGGAATAGCAGTATTATGTAGAGGAGTACTAAAGATGTTAGATGCAACACTAGTAAGAATAGGAAGGTGAGATGGCAAGAACAAATGTATAGAATTATAGCCTTATATACATATGTTATTTGTAACAAAAGGGCAAATTTATTTCAACAATTATTGGACTATGTAGTAGTAAACATGAATATAATCACAGGAGATTTTAAGAGGCAAAAAGAAAGGATATAAGAAAAATGGTTGAAGCTATGAAACGTGTCCTATTGGTTACATGGAATAGAAAGTTTTGGACATATATAAGAGGTATTTTTAAGTCAGAAATTGATTTTATATCTGAAGGAATAAGGGAAGCAGTTGTAACAGGAGTTACAGACCATTTAGTAATATGGAGTTAAATAAAAATAAGCATATAATTTTATTTATTTGACATTTGTTAACTGGGTTAATCCAACTGGGTAGAGACCCTTTTCAGCAGAGACCCAAGGAGAAAAGCTCCAACATTAAAAAAAAAAAAAAAAAAACAGTGAATGACATTGTAAATGCTTACAGGAGAAAAAATATTAAAATGAACTAACATGAAGGAACTAAAGTAAATAACAAGGTCCATTTTTTTGTAGGTAAGGCAAGAATAATAAGAAAAAAAGTGCATAGTACAAATTTGCCCAAAGTAAGTCGGACAGAAAACTGCATAATGTGGACGTACATAAATGCAAAAAAAATATATAAGCATACAGATGTTATAAGCCAAGACAGAAGATAACTGAAGTGAGAGGTTGAATGTAGAGTAAAAACAGGAGAAAAACCTAGGTAATATGTAGGTGAAAAACAACTTGGGTAGGAAATAAGTGAAAGAGTGCAGTGACTGAAGCTGAGGGGACAACAGTCCAGTTAGTCGAGTTTACTTATTTTATAGACGATGCAGTTTAGAGAGTGGGGAGAAGCAGGCTAAAATTATAGAAGACAGGAAGTTAAGTTGTGTTGGGTCATTGCAAAGGCATGACCATGCCTTACAGTAGGTATCTTTTAGTCCTGTTTTAAAAGAGATGGGGTACGTGATAGATCTGACATGTAGTGGTAGTTTGTTCTAAGTATTTGCATTGGAGTAGCTGTAGAGTAGTTTACCAATATTTTTGTTGGGCATATAAACTTGCAGTAGGTTCTGTTGAGAGCTACGGAGAGCTTGGTTGGGAGTGTATGGGTGGATGAGAGTAGAGAGAGGGGCAAAATGATGGATTGTGTAAGACTGAATGAGCTGTGAGAAGCTGGGGTAATAGAATTTGGTGCTGAAATTCCAACTGTTGCAGGTTTTTAGGGCTATATAGTGACAAGTGTGATAGAGTAGGTTAGAGGTAAATCTTGCAATTTTTTTATAGGTAAGTTCTAATTTAGTCAGAAGATTAGGTTGGAGGTTTGTGAGTATAAGGCTGCTTTGAATAGTGTGGGGAGTAGGAAGGCTTAAGCAAGGGAGAGTCTGGAGGAATGAGAGAGGAATTTGTCTGTAGAGGAGTCTGGGTTTTTGATGAGTCTTTTTAATGCATTGCTGAGTATGAAGATCTAACTTTAGGTGGTTGTCGATAGTAATTCCAAGGAATTTTGTTTGAGGTAATTAGAGATGGCTGTGTTATCCAGGGGGGAGACAGAAAGGGTCGTTTTATGATGGAGAGTTGTAGGGAGGAATAGGAGAAGTTTAGTTTTCTTAAGGTTCAGTAACAGTTAGAAGTAAGCCATCTTTTGACAAAGTGAAGGGACACTTGGGCAACGGTAAGAAGGTGAGTAATGTCAGAGCCGGAGATTATTGTGGAATCATCAGCATATTGAATAATAGTAGAGAGTGGGCAATAAGAGTGAAGGTCATTAATAATGATATTGAAAACTAGGGGTCTAAGGACGGAGCTGTGGGGCACCCCAGTTTGAGCAGGTAGGAAGGGAGAGAAGCCAGACTGCCATTTTGCAGCCTGGAATCTGTTTAAGACGTAGCTGGAGAACCAAGATAGTGAAGAGTTAGAAAGGTATAGTGAAGCTAGTGTGGATAGAAGTAATCTGTGAGAAACAGTGTTGAAGGCTTTGGATAGATCAAGAAACAAGCAGGAGACTAACTTATTATTGCTGCGGGGTTTTGCAGTGGTATTTATGAAGTATATAAGAGCAGTAGCAGTACTTGTTTTGGGAGAAAGCCATGCTGAGAGGGGGTAAGAAGATTTTCTTGGAGTTTGTGATCAAGAAACTGTTTGTGAATGCACTTTTCCAACTATTTTGGCAGGGGGAGATATGATGGCAGTTGGTCTGAAATTAGAGGATCAGTTGCATTACTGCCTTTGTGAAGGAGTATGACATAGATTTTTTTTCTGGATATTAGGCACAGTGTTTTCCTGAATGGATCTATTGAGTGTTATGGAATGGGAAAGCAAAAGAGTTAGTAGCTATTTTTAGGAATTGTGGACTTAAATTATCAACTGATGGAGATACATATTTTAAGTTTAGAGAGAAGGGACTTGATATAGGTTATGGGCATAGGTTTGATGGAAAATATGATAGAATGTGTGGAAATAGGGAGTGTAGGGTTGCAGAAATTGTCATTTTTGGTCAGGGTGCAGATAAAGTCGGTGAAGAAATTAAGGAAAGTAGCAGTGTCTGTGGCAGAGCTATTAGAACAGGGGTTGGGGAAAGATGGGCATCCAAGATGTAGTAACCTGTTAACAGATTGCCAGAATTATGGGGGGGGGGGGTTAGAGTGTAGGTTATCAAGTGGTTTATGGAAAAAGTTTTGTTTATCAAGAGTAACCTTTTTTTTGTGGGGGGGGGTTAAGTTAGGGAGCTCTCTGTAGGTTTGAATATCAGTGGAGGATTTGAATTATTTCCATTTTTTCCACACACACTCTCTCTTAATCATAAGTATTGTGGTGGCTTGTTAGCCAGGGGACAAAATGAGTTTTGATACTTCGTTTCCTAATGGGGGCCAAGAAGTTGAGTGTTTCTAGAAAGATGTTAAAAGATAAGACTTCTCCCTCAAGGAGAAGATTGTGGAGGAAGGGCCAGTTAATTGAAGAGAGCAGATGGTTGAAAGTATCAGGGTTAAAACTGGAGAGTTTTCAACAGTCTTTGTAAAGCTGGGGTTTGTGTAGCTAGGGAGAATGTATAATAATGAAGGTGGGATGGTGATCACTAAGGGTGTCGGGCAGGGAGGAAGGGTTATGATAAAGATTAGGGTTGGAGGCGAGGACCCAGAGTGGAACCTGAGTTGGTATGTTTGTTTAAATGAGTTGGATTAGTGATTAGCTGGGAGAATCCAAAGAGGTTAATAGAGTTTGGGGAGTTGGTATCAAGGGCATTCCAGTCAATGTTTACATCACCCATGATAAAGGTTTCATGAGAGATGTTTTGAGAGATCCAAGAGAGAAAGTGTTTAAGAATAGGGATGTTATTACATGGGGGAATGTAGATAGAGACAATAGCTAGCTTCTTATGAATGTTTGACAGTTGGCTATGATAATTTCGGCTGGGTGAAAATCTGAAGTGGTAATTGAGAGAGGGTGAAGGGTGAGTTGGTTACAGTAGATAATAACAACACCTCCACCTTTCTTTTTAAGGCTATCATGCCAGAGGGTGTTGTAGTCTGGCAGAAGTATTTTGGTGTTGGATATATGAGCTTTAAGCCAGGTTTCAGACAGGCATAGAATGTCAGGGGTCTGTATGGACATCCAGGCATGGAAGAAAGAGACTTTGTACAAGATACTCTGAATGTTCATAGATAGTAATAATAGATTTTTGGTGGGTGTGGATGTGGATTACTGGGGAGAAATATTAAGGGTAGAGGTTTGGAGGTTTGAGGGATAACCTGTGAGAGAGGAACTATGGTTAGGCCCAGGGTTTGGATGTATGTTGCCTGACAGCAACAAATTTAAAATAAATAGTCTAAGGGAAGTAAATTGGTTAATTTGGATGTGCTGCTTCTTTTAGTTTTGACTGGGAATGTAAAGAAAGGTAAACGTTTGATTGTATGCAAGGTAGCATTAGGTTGAATAGAGAGATGGCACTATAGGGAAAGAATGAGTAGAAGAGAGAAGTGGCTAGGAGAGAGGTAATAGTAGGAGAAGAGTAAGTGGGAGAGTGCATAGATAAGAGGTGGCAGTAGGGCTGAGGAGAATGGGTGTGGTAAAGATAAGTAGAAAGCTGTTTGTAAAGTGTGATTTTAGGGACAATCATAATGAGGCAGGCATGGAGATGTGTGAGGTTTTCATAGGTAGGTACTAGGCTATCGGCCCTAGGGCATATAGAAGCAAAGCCAAAAAGATACCCTGGCTTTCGCCACCCAAGAAAATTATTTTCCTGTGCCCCTGTCGAGCAGAGCCACAGAGGTGATGCCGGGGGTGAATTTCCTATTTCTCATCCAATCATCAAGATTTTTCTTGGAGTGCTAATGAGGAGCTTTGTTTGATATAGATAGGTAGTTTATTCCAGAGTATGGGAAGTCTCTGGGACAGGAATCTACCCCTCCAGCATGTTTTCTTTATTGTGGTGACAAGGTTTAGGTCCCTAGAGCGTGTAGCTCAGAGGGATTGGGATTTCTTTTTCTTTAAGTGGAGCATGTCCAACAGCGCTGGATTTGACATCACTTTGTATGTTATGCAAAGATCGCCTCTGAGTAGGCGATATGCGACTTGAGTAAAGCTGGAGATTTTTGAGACGGTCTGAGTAGGGCATCTGTTTGAGGCCAGTAATCCTCTTTGTGAGGTATTTCTGCGGCCTTTCCAGTTGTTGTAGATGTCTTGTGATGTACATACCAAAAGGGGCATTGTACTCTGTAATGGGTCTAATGAGTGACGAGTAGAGGGGAACAATGACCTATTTTTTCTTGGATGAGAAACCTTTTGTGATGAGTAGAAGGATTTTCTGACTACTGTGGTGATGTGATTATCAAAGGAGAGACTACTGTCTACCTGTGTCCCAAGATCTCTTATCACACTTTCGGTGTTAAGTAGACTACCACCTATGTGGTAGCTCATGGGTACAGAGTTTTTACCAAAAGGGATGACATTGCACTTTTTGGCATTGAGCTTGAGGCCATGGCTTTGACACCAGGCATATGTCTCAGTGAGGCCCTTTTGCAGGACGTCCACATTGTTAGGAGTTTCAATTATGGCTCATAGTTTGCAGTCATCTGCGAACTTTGTTAGCCAAAGAACTTCTGTGTTAGCCTGTACTTCAGAAAAGTAGATACCAAACAGGAGGGGATCCAGGTCTGAACCCTGTGGTACTCCACTTGTCACTTTTCTGAAGTCAGATTTGGAGTCTGCTACTTTCACACTGTGGGTTCTGTCAGTGAGCCAGTTGGCAACCCATCTTGTGACATAGGGATTAATACCTAGTTTAGTGAGTTTATCTATAATTCCAGAGTGGGGGATGGTGTCAAAAGCCTTGGCAAGATCTAGATAGGCTGTGTGAATGACCTTACCCTTGTCTACGGCTTTGGTGACTGCTTCAAAGAAGTCAATCAGATTTAGGAGACATGATCTGCCTTTTACAAACCAGAACTGGGTGGGGTCCAGAGTTTGGAGATTAGCAATGTCTTTGTTCATAAGTTCCATGATGATACTTTCCATGGCCTTGTAGACCAGGCTCATTAGGCTATTGGGGCAGTAGTTCCTAGGGTCCGTGTTGACTCCTCCTTTGTGGAGTGAGATAACTGTCGCTGTACGCCATTCAGTGGGCACAAAGCTTGAGGTGAGGCTATGATTGAACATGGTGCTTAGGTGGGGTGCCAGTTCATTCTGTAGTTCATGTAGAACACAACCTGGGATGTTGTCAGGTCCCATGGATGCTGTGTTCTTGGCTTTGGCAAGTGTGGTTTTTACCTGTGCAGCCATCATTACAGGAACTTTGCATTCTTCTGGTATAGAGATGGGCCCTTTAGGGGGGTCAGGGGGGTAAAGTTAGCACTGAACCTATCTGCCAGGATGTTGGCAATATCAGTTGGTTCTGTATATTTAGTGTCATTGTGCTGTAACTCAGAGCAGATCTGAGTGTTGCCATTGAGATTCTTGACATAGCTATAGCATGCTTTGTGGGTGTCTTTAGAATCGGTGGCAATTTTGTTTTCATAAATAGCTTTGGAGGATTTTATGAGGGATCTCAGCTTTTTACTGAGGCTGACCAGGGAGTTCTTCCAGTCATGGAATTTTACTCTTTTTTGCAAGAGTTTGTTTATGGCAGGGGGGACCACCAGATTGGCTTCCTTTTTTTGGAGGATAGCATCTTGGTTCTGTTAGGGATAGCACGATCCATGCACTCGTGTAAATGTTTATAAAGTGCATTTGTGTAGGATTCAGCAGTCATAACTCTGTTGTCCGTCTGCATGGGTGTCCTGAAGTTTGCCACTTCTGTCATAAGAAGTGTGAAGTTGGCTTTGGAGAAATTTTTTACGGTGGTTTCCCTAATGGGGGGTGGGGGCGGGATGTGGATGTCCAAGCTGATTAGTTTGTGGTCGCATCTGACCGACAAGGAATTGACCTCCGGTGTAGAACACCAGTCGCCCATGTTGGTATTGACCAGGTCTAGGATATTTCAGCCCCTGGTGGGGGTGTGGATAAGTTGATCCAAGGCGGTGGAATGTATGAATTCCTGAAAACGTTGAGCAAAAGAGTTGGTACATGAGTAGTTTTCCCAGTTAATGGTGGGGTAGTTGAAATCACCCATTATTAGGGTGTTGGGTTGTATCCTAATATTTTCCAGTGTATCAAGAAATGAGGAGTGGGAATCCTGGGGCATGGTGGGGGATCTGTAGCAAGTTACAATTTGGATTGCGGTCTTGCCCAGAGTTTGTTGCACTTGGATAATCTCGGATGCATTATGCTAAGCAACTAGCATAGAGTTGTGGATATCCTTAATGAATATGAACACCCCTCCACCTTCAGTGTTTCAGTCCAGGTTAGGTGGCCTAAAAGTGTGGTATGAATTATAGCCTGGTAATGCAGGGGTGCTCTTTGGAGCCTTGAACCAGGTCTCTGTCACTGCACAGATGTCGATGTTCTCCATTTTAAGGAGTGCCTCGAGTGAATGCATTTTGAGGTTTAGACTTCTAGAATTGAGTAGCATTACCCTCAGATTTTGCTTGCTTGTATCTGTTACGGTGATAAATTTGTCATTTGAACCTTGCCTGAAAAAGGCACTATAGGGGTGGCAAGAGCCTTAGCCAGTATCCAGAATCCCAAGGGCGACAGGTGCAGGCCATCTCTGGCAGAGCATCGTGGTCCGTCAGTCATGTCATCCCAGGCAGACAGATACTGGATCCTCTTAGAATGACACCAGAAGCTTAGCCAATTGTTTGTCAATCATTTTGTCCTTGTACTGTGGTATCATTCTGGGTGATGGCAGGATGCTACTCAGGGCTAGAGTCATACCTGCCTGGGCTACAAGATCGGAAAGCTCCTACACGTCTCTTTTCATATAGTCCAGGGAGATGCGTCTCAGGTCATTCACACCAACGTGGACAGTGACAGAAACATATTTGTACTTGTTGTGGAGTGACCGGAGTGCATGCATTATGTGGAGGATCCTGGCACCCGGCAGGCAGCTGACAGTAACCTTCTTCTTGTTTAGCCTGGTGAGTGGAACATCAGTGTGCCTGACTATAGAGTCACCTATGACTAGAGTGCTGAGTACGTTGTTATGCCTTATGGGCTGTGGTTGAGTGGCACACTGAGTTTGTGGGCTATGTGTCATTTGGGTTGTGTTGGGGGATGGAGGTTCCATGCATTTCTGCTTTTGTGGTCTCTGTTGCTTGAGCAGATTTTTATTGAGAGCCTCCACTAATGTAGGTGTGTGTTTTGTGCTTCTCTGTGTGTGTTTTGGTGGTGTAGGTTTTGAGGGACTGTGATGAGTGCGGTGTGGTGCAAGTGTTTACCTTCTCCTCTTGACTGTGTAGTCCAGTCTTGGGTGAAGAGAGCTTTGCTTCCAGTTTGGCTATATAAGTGCAGCTGTCACAGGTTGTAGTGTTGGGTGGTAGGCGGAGAGGGTTGTCTGTGTACATGAGGCAATTGCTGCATTGCCCCAAAATACCCAGATTCATCAGGTAGACGGAAGAAAACACCAGGAACTGACCCTTAGACATGCCTAGATAGGTGCTTCTTTATTAAGTACTAAAAACTGCTTTCCTCTAGAGAAGTGAGGAAAGTTGAGTGCTGTAGTAATTTGTAGCTTAATTATTGCTTACAATGAGTTCTGAACAAGTGCTGAGCTCAAAGAAACAGATTTGAGTGCGAAAACTAAAAAACTGGCTAGTTCTAAGGGAAATTTTGAAGAGCAGACTTTATGGCGCCAGGAATAGTTTAACCCTAAATAAAATTCACACTATCGAACCACTACTCCACTAGATAACAGGCAGTCAAGCAAGGATTCCAGACCATGAAGACTCCCAAAACGACCTTTATTAAAATAACGAATGAGCGCTTTCTTCCAACTTAACTGGACTTCTTCAGATTCAAATGAGCATTAATTAATTCCATTCTTATATACACTTAACTACAGGAAATTAAAGTAAAACAGGAAATGATGCAAGAGTCAATAAAAATACTTATTTGTCAAATTTCATATATATAAAATGTAAAATGTAAAGTTAAATATATATATATATATATATATATATATATCTATATGCTCAGCTAAATAAATATGTAATAAAATATCTATATAGAAAGGTGTGTGTGTGTATATATATATGTGTGTGTGTATATATATATATATATATATATATATATATATATATATATATATATATATAAAATACTTCAATAGTGCATACTGACTTATATAAAAAGTACATAAACATAAGAAATGTACATAAAAACTGAAACAAAACTGAAAACTAAACGCCCAGTACCCCAGTGGACTTGTACTAGTGTTGTGGGCAACCACAGCCATATTCAGGCCTCGACAGGTACAAATGCTAGTATTATTGGTACACATCCTGTTGAGAATCCACATGTTAAGCCTGGAATTAGTGTTGAGTACTTTTTGAAATCAGCGTTTCATTTTGGAGATATTAATGACTTGACTAACAAGAATGTTTATGTCGTAGATGACTGTCCTGTCATGTTTGGTTCTCTTAAAGATAAAATACTGGGTATGGAGAAAAAAATGTGTTCCATTAAATGCATGCAGATCGACCATGCTTATTTTAAGAAATGCATTTTTTTGAAAATTGTGCCCCAAGGCATTAGGGTTTTTAAGGAACCCATGGGGATAGATTTTACTGATGAAGTTATGTTGGATTTTAATTTGTTATTTGATGAGTTTGGATTTAATTACACGTGTTTTGTTATCCAAGTACAACAATGCAAAAATTAGCAGACTTATTATAGAAGTTGAACAACTTAATGAGAAAATTATACAGGATTTAGCTTTTGAAAATTAGATTTTTACAACAGACAATTTAATGTAGTTAATAAAAATGCTACAGCTATATTTAAAAGGAAGGAGAAAAAAATATTTAGGGACATTAAACAGTATAAAGAAAAATGTGCATACGTTTGGAAAAAGATCAAAGACACTAATGACACATCCCACAAATTTAGTAATTAATCTAGAGGTGCTAATCAGAACTATAGGGGGGATGACAATGGATGTCAGAGAGATGGAAAACAATACTCTGGGAAAAATTTTTGGAAGGGCCAAAAGAAGAATTCATGGGGAAACAGGGGAAACCACTGGGATTCGGGACAGAAGGGGCAACAAATTTGATACCAAGACTAATTTTACACGCCACCCCACCCGAATCAGCAAAGGAGATAGTTAAGGTTAATGAAGTCACCTATGTTTGTAAAAATTTTAAGATATTTAATTACACAGATCATAGGGTGACTACGGAACACTTTTCCCTGTTCCTTAAAGGGATGAAATTTGTGCCCGCTTTTGAATTGGACCATACTGACACATTATTGGAGGTCAAGTTGTTTATTAGGATACCTTAAAGATAAATATCAAAACCAAGAGGACATCAATTTAAAGAAAAAGAGCACATTTAATCCCCCCTACAACCAGTTTTAATTACACTTGAGAAATTAATTACTGAAGACATTTATAGAACTTATGTTAGTATGTTTAACAACATTAGAAAGGAATATAATCCAAGTAAAACTGAGTGGGAATTATTTTCAGGGTTTTGTAGGAGACAAAACAATGAGAGTTATGAAACCGGACAAAAGAAGGGGAATTGTGATGTTTGATCAGATTAACTATATAGAAAAGATGTGTGAAATATTAAATAATACCGACGTCAGTGAGGCTATTAGTCTTAATGAAATTAACATAGCCCATAGATGAATTGATTCATGGCTAGAAGAATATTTACTTGACCAGAGATTTTTAAGGGATGTATATGATTTTGTTAAAGTTGAATCCCCCTTATTAGCTACTGTGTTTGGAGTACTCAAGGTGCACAAGGATTATTTGCACTCACCTTTCCGACTCCTTGTGTTAGGAAGTAAGTCAAAAACGTACCCTATAGGGGTCATGATTGACAGTTGGTTAAAGCATGTATATAAAAATGTTCCCCATTTACTCATAGATTCATGGGACTTCTTGAGTAGATTGAAGCATGATCTATGGGACAGTGAGTTAATTTTTTTGAGTATAGATGTGGTAGATCTCTTTAATTCCATACCTAAGGAAGAGGGTTTAGATTTATTTCATGCATCTATGGTTAGATATTCCAAACTTGATAATGATAAGATTCTTTTAGTATTGAAATTGATGAGTATAGATTTAGAAAATCATTTTATTTATTTTGAGGGGGAATATTTTAGACAGATTAAGGGTGCAGCTATGGGGGCCTCTTGTGCCCCCATTTTTGCTAACCTTGTGCTTGCAGAATGGGAGAATAGCTATGTATTTGATAGTGATTTTAAAAAGTATTTTACATTATATGTGCATTTCCTGGGCGACATTTTTATTTTATGGAAAGGAGATAAAGATGTTCTACATCAATTTGTAGATTACTTAAATAATATTTGTCCATATTTTAAGTTTACGTATACATTTAACGAATTTGGTTTGCCTTTTTTGGATACTTATGTTTCACACACACCCCTAGGTTTTAAATCTAATATATATCGTAAGCCCACATTCAGCAATTTGTATTTGGAATTTAATAACTGCCATCCTTTCCTACAGAAAAAAAGTATTTTGAAAGGACAGTGCATACGGGCAGCTAGAATGACATCCCATTAAGATGTTGTTGATGAACTTAGGCTGATAGGGGGAATGTTTTTGGAAAGAGGGATACCCTGCCCCATTAATTGATGAAACAGTGGACTATGTATTATCTCAATGGGAGGTATTATATAAACCATTGTTGGGGGAAGAATTTGTTTATAAAGAAGGTAATAACAATAAAAACAATTCTAATTACTCCAGAGATATGGTTTTAAAATACAGCCCTTGTTCATCCACTATTAAGGAAATTATATGTGTGAATTGGAATATTCTAAGGGGGACATTGATGTTTATAATTATTTAGGACATCAACCAAGTTTCATGGACAAGACTGGGAGGAATATCAAACACCAGTTGGAAAATAACTGTAAGGAAAGTAAAAGTAATATAGTCAAAGGAACTATAAAATGCGGAGCTTGCAGTCAGTGTACATATATGTATGAGGGGAAGTACATATATTTAGAAAATTAGTGTAAAAACAAGATTGAGTTCCAGTCAGAGAATTGTAATGCAAAAAGTGTGGTGTATTTGGCTATATGTTCAGCCTGCCCAGTCTTTTATGTTGGGAAAACGGACAGGCTTTTGAAGAATAGAATTTACGAGCACATATATAATATAAAAAGTAAAAATGTAAACAATGCCTTGTTCAGACTTGTATCATCAAATAATTCTGGTCACACATTTCGTTTTGCTGTATTCGATAAAGTACACTATAATCCAAGGGGTGGTGACATCAAACTTTTGCTTATGTAAAAAGAAGTTAAATGGCAGTTAACTCCCCGGGTATAAATGAATACATCTCCTTAAAACCCATTTTAAAATCCAGGAATTGATTGTTTCAGTTTTTATGTTTATGTACTTTTTATATAAGTCGCTATGCACTATTGAAGTATTTTATATATATATATATATATATATATATATATCTCTTTTTATATAGATATTTTATTACATATTTATTTAGCTGAGCATATATATATATATATATATTTAACTTGACATTATATATATATGAAAGTTATGACAAATAAGTATTTTTATTGACTCTTGCATCCGTTCCTGTTTTACTTTAATTTCCTGTAGTTTAGTGTATATAAGAATGGAATTAATTAATGCTCATTTAAATGTGAAGAAGTCCAGTTAAGCTGGAAGAAAGCGCTCATAGTTTAACCCTAGCTAAGCAGCGATGCATAAAGTGTATATATCTTTTTAATTAATTTATTTATTTTAATATAACAGTAGCAAATGAGCAAACTTATTTAAACAAATTAACCAATAAAAAGCTAAAAACTGAGCCCCATTCCAGCAGTCTTCGATCAGACAAGTTCTAACTGCACACTCCTGCCACTAGGGTGCAGGGGAACCTTCTCCAAAAAAAGATGGTCTGGTGTAGTACTCAAGTTATACAAACAAAGCTAGATTCAGCAGGTCTGAATTTAGTCTATGCTACAGCAAACAAGGCGTACTGATTTCGGAAAGAAACAGTTCTCATAAGCAGGCACAATAAGCCTTTAACCAGAAACTCCCAGCTCAGAAGGGCAGAATCTACCCTCTCCTCCCACAAGAGTGCAGACCACACCTTCTTAATGTAAAATAACTGGCCTAAAGCCCAAGTTCTTAAACCAGAACTAATACACTCTTAGAATAACAGACACTAAGCCTTCAATCAGCAACTCCCAACTTGGAAGGATGTAAGCTTACCTGTCTTGCCACAACAGTGCAGACCACAAACCTTCTTAATGTAAAACAACTAGCCTGAATCCCAAGTGCTTCAACCAAAGGCTTAGAATAACAGTTACAATTTAATCAGGCTACTAACAAGCAGTAATACATTCAGCAGAATAAATGCAGTAAAATAGGAAGAAACACACATACAGTAAAAGCAGATGAAAAAAGTGCATTTTTTTCTATATAACAATAGAAAACGAGCAAACTGATTTCGGCAAGTTACCCAATTAACCAGTAAAAAAGCTCAAAACGGAGCCCTGGTCCAGCAGTCTTCAATCAGACAAGTTCTAACTGCACACTGTTACCACTAGGGTGCAGGGGAACCTTCTCCAAAAAAGATGGCATGGGTTTTTGTGCTCAAGTTATACAAACAAAGCTAGATTCAGCATGCCTGAATCTAGTCTATGCTACAGCAAACAAGGCACACCAATTTCAGAAAGAAACAGTTCAAATAAGCAGGCACAATAATCCTTTAACCAGAAATTTTCAGCTCAGAAGGCTAGAGTCTAACCTCTCCTCCCACAAGAGTGCAGACCACAAACTTTCTTAATGTAAAATAACTGGCCTGAAGCCCAATTGCGTAAACCAGAACTAATACACTTTTTAGAATAACAAACACTGAGCCCTCAATCAGCAATTCCCAATTTAGAAGGATGTAAGCTACCTGTCCTGCCACAACAGTGCAGACCACAAACCTTCCTAATGTAAAACAACTGGTCTGAAGCCCAAGTGCTTAAACTGAAAGGCTTAGAATAACAGTTGTAATTAAATCAGGCTACTACCAAATAATTAGTACTAGAGGAGGGGAGGGGGTAATAGTTTGCAGTAATGTAGGTTGATGTAAGTGGAAAGTGTTAGTTGATTGGAGAGTGCTGGAGGAAGTTGAGAGGTGTTAAGGGGTGGGGTCAAAGGGGAGAAAGTATAAATCGAATGAAAGGGGGGTGGGTGGGAATGGGAGTAAGGTAGGGGAGTAGAGTGAGCCCGAAACTAGAAACTGCAGAAGGTTGGTACAAAGTGAGTATTTTACCACAAAGTTTAAAAGCTTTAGTGTGTATAGAAGATGTAGTAGTAATCTAATGGGGGACTAAGTAGCAGGAATTGTAGAATAAAAAAAGCAGATGAGCAGTGAGATTACATATAAAGATAGGAAAATGAATAAAAAGAATAAATGAGAAAGAATGGAATGAAAAGGGAAAAGAAGAAATACAGTTATGTAGGTTTTCATTGGTTGGAATGGAGGATTACATTTAAAAATAAATATAAGAACGTTTTTTTAAATAGATAGATATCTGACAGAAAAAGAAAGATCCATAGAGATAAATATAAATGCTTTCAAAAAAACTAAAGGAGAATGAGAGAAGAGTACTATGATAGAGTTATACAAAAGAAATTATGAAAACAGATTACAAATTTGTTATATTAAAGATATTTATTTCAAGGAGAAAAGAAAGAAGTGTCAGCAAATTTGAGTAAGATTGTGAAAGAAGATAGTGTAATGAGAACAATAAAAATAAAGGTGAGATGGTAAGAAAACACACATTCTTGAAACGTAGTTCTTTATGTGCAATAAATGTTTAAAGAAAAAAAGAAACATAATAAAATATGGATGTAAAACATTTTCAGATCATTTAAATAAAGAAATTGAGAGAGATTACTATGTATAAATTAGATAAAGTCCTTAGACAAGTAAATATAGATTCAGTAGCAGGCCCAGATGGAATAGGATATGAAATGTATAAATATTTATTGGAATGACAATAGGCATACTTGTTACAGTTTTTAAATTAATAGTTAAATGAAGGTTTATGTAAAGAACTGGAGGCCAACAGTATTAAATAGTACAGATTATAGAATGTTTATCAAGGTAATGCAACAAATATTGGAAAATATGGAATAAAATTTATATGGTATGAAAGGAAAGGTATGTCAAGAATTGTTAATGATAGAGAAACTGTCTATATTAAATAGAAGACATGATGTAAAACTTGTGGTGAGTGATTTATTGTTTTTGATTTGATAGGTTATAAAACATTCTGGGAATTAATAGAAGCATGTAATTTTAGTGGCAAGATTAGAAATGTTTGTATGACAGCATATAGTAATGAGAGAATTTTGTTAAATGGTTGGTTAAAAAAAGAAATGGGGATGAGTAATAGGATAAGACTAGGCTGTCCTATGATTGGTATATTATCTGCTTTCATTATAACCTTCCCACAAAGCTAAGTCAAAACTATACAAACTCCAATCTAGCATCTACTGCACACTCTCTCCTCACTAAAAACCTCCTTTGTTCTGGAGATATCCATCCCAACCCTGGCCCCTCTTCTCTCCCCAAAACTACCTCTACATTGCCCCCATTTTACTCCTCTAACACTCATCAACCTCAGTCACAACAATCATCTCCATCCAAATACTTAACTATTTACTCATTGAATATTCAGAGTCTAGCAAATAGTCACTGAGCTGCACTCATGGATAGCTCTCAATACCCCTCACATCCTCTCCTTATAGGAAACCTGGCTCAAGCCACAAATCTCAAATAGTGAAATACTCCCACCAGGTTATAATATCTTCCGATCTGATAGACCTGTAAAAAAAAGGTGGTGGCGTGGCCATCCTATACTCAAACAACCTTAACCTCTCACCATACCCTTCCCCAATTCCTGACTTTCTCCCAGCTGAAATCATCATCCTTAACTGCCATCTCCACAAAAAAACTTGCAATTGCCTGCAATTGCCTCTATCTGCCTTCCTCCTGGTAACAATCTGCCCATTCTTGAAAACATCCTGTCCTGGTTCTCCTACAACATACCATATGAGACACTTATCCTTGAGGATGTCAACATTGATTAGTCCAAACTCACAACCGACTCCCCCCAACTCAGTATCCACCTACACGGCTTCCACCAACTTATAACATCTCCCACTTGCTTCCATAAAAATTCCATTTCCAGCTCCATCATAGACTGGATCCTTTACCAATTCCCCCCACCAATACCACAATCCCACCACCTTACCTAAGTCCCTCAAGTGATCACCTCCCTACCACCATCTTAAGACACTACTCCCATATTCCTAAACCCCACTTTATCAAAGACTGTCGAAAACTATTGACTTTCAATTCATCCCAATTTAACTCCATTCTCCACAACATAAATTGGTCCATCCTAAAACACCTCCCCCTAAACAATGCTGTAAGCACTTTCAATAGCATCTTCATGAATACTCTAAACTCCTTAGCTCCCCTCTAGGAAGATCAGAGTAAAATCAAATCATGATCCCTGGCTCTCCAAAGAGACTAGGTCCCTTATGAGACAAAGACATTGTGCTTGGAAAACCTGGACTAAAACTAAACAACCACCTTTTCATCAAAAATGCAGGCAACTGAGGAACCTTGCAAAAAAATATACAACTAATGACAAAAAGTTATAGCTCTGCTCAGCTTAACAACAAATCCAATCCTCGAAAATTTTGGTCAACTCTCAAACAACATCCTCTATTCTGGAAAGACCTCTAATCCCTCCCCATACCTAACTCTTCCTCTCAGGAAACAGCTACCCTCCTGAATAAACACTTTATCTCTTCCATCCAAAATCTGGTAACCTCTAAGCCAAACTCTACTTCAACACCCACCCCTCCAAGTCCCACTAACACAACTTTGTTTTCTTTTGTGCCACTTCCCATTACTTCCATCAAATTTCTACTACTCAAGCTAAAACCTTGCTCTCCTTCCACTGACAATCTATCTCTTACATTCCTCAAACTTGCTGCTGACTCAGTTGCCTATCCTATATCTATACTAATTAATCGATCTATTCTGGAATCAACTGTCCCCACCCGTTGGAAATCTTTCTTCACTATCCCTCTTCATAAAGGTGGAAACTCCACTGACCCCTCAAACTACCGACCCATTGCCATTCTGTCCCCCCTCTCCAAGATATTAGAAAAATGTATTCACTCACAGCTTCTCGATCACCTCCTCACACACCACTTACTTACCCCTACCCAGTATGGATTTCGTCCTCACCACAGCAACACCATTGCCCTCCTCTCCTTCACTCCTATCATTGCAGTGGCCCTTGACAACAATAAACTCATTTTCTGTCTCTTCCTAGATCTCTCCAAAGCCTTCGATACTGTCTCTCATCCTCTACTACTATCCAGACTTGCAAATCTCCACCTATCCCCCTCTGCACTTGCCTGGTTTAATAGTTACCTATCTGGCAGGGAACAGTCTGTAAAATGGCTCTCATCCTCCTCACCTTTCCTTCCCATCTCCACTGGTGTTCCTCAAGTCTCCATCTTGGGACCCCTTTTGTTTAACATCTTCACCAATGATCTTTACACTTCATGCAAAGAATCCTCCCTTATTCAGAATGCCGACGACTCCATACTTATATCCATCTCAAATAACATTCCTGAACTACACTCCCTGACCCAACAGGCCCTACTATCCACTGAACAATGGCTGTCACTCAACCTATTGATTCTAAATCCCAAAAAGACCAAACTCCTACTTTTCCTTCCCCATTCTCTTTCTCATCACAAAACCTCCTTTTTATTACATCTTCTAACAATACAACTATCCAACCTGACACCCACACAAAACTCCTAGGGGTCATTATCAATGATGAACTAAAGTGCAACCTACACATACTCCAATGTATAAAAAAAACAAACCAGAAACTAGGTCTTCTATATCGGAACAAAAAATTCCTAACCCCTGAATCTAGACTTACCCTGGGCCAGGCACTCCTCCTCCCCTCCCTCTTATACACTGCCCCAGTTCTTACCAGTATCCAGGCCTCTACTCTAAACAAACTCCAACAGACTTACCATAAAATAGCCAGATTCATTACTAACTCCCCATACAACTCACACCACTGCATTTCTTTAAACTCTCTTCAATGGCTTGAACTTCCCCAATTTCTGCTCTCTTATCAATTTCATATGCTACACTCTATTCTTTATAAACCCTCCTTCTGTCCATCTCTATCTTCCTTAGTCTCCATCTACATTGCATCCCGGACCCTCCATTCTTCTAATCAACAATTACTTGATATCTACCACCCAAAAAGTTCAGTAGGCAAACTACTCTACGAACACTTCCTTGCCCATGCTTAGAACAAACTTCCCCTTGACTTACGTTCAATCTCCCACACCTCACACATTAAAAATGAACTAAAAGCTTATTTTCTCAATTCCAGAACCTGCCCTTGCCATGACCCTACCTAGTCTTCCTTCCTTTATGTACCCTCAAAAGGTCCATACTTAGTACGTCATTACACCTCTTTCTCCAATGTGTCTACTATGCATTTGCATAATTTTATACAAACAAAATTTTTTTATTGTTGACCTATTGAACTATATCAATGTAAAATTGTTACTTAGCTTCTTTTTAATGCAACTTTAACTTTATGCATGTAACCCAACATGTGTGAATCTTTTTGCTATAACTGCTATTATATCAATATTGTTTAAAATTGTACTTGTTTAAAATGTACTACTGGAGTTTTTCTCCTTGGGTCTCCACTGAAAATGGGCCACAAGTCCAGTTGGACAAACCCGGTTAACAAATGTCAATAAATAATAATTATGAATATGGTGGTAAATTGTAAAATGGAAATCACGAAGTATGTAATGCAAACAAATATAAATATTCCAGTTTTAATGACCTATGCAGTTGACATTATAGTTACTAAAATGGTTCAATGCTGAAAGAGGACATATTTTGTGTGGTAGATTGCTTAAAAGAAACAGGTATGACATTGAATAAGGATAAAAGTAAAGGTTTGGGAATAAGATAAAGATAGGAATACAGATTACAATTAAAGAAATTTCAGTACTGGAAATATATTTTGGTAAATAAATAATAAGTGAAATACAACAGGAAAATCTGTTAAAAGAATTGAAAGAAATTTGTCTGTGGAGAACATATAGATTGTTCTGTAAGAAAAAAGTCATGTAGATAAATTCTGTATTAGTATTATTATTGGGGAAACAGCATATTAATCAAGTGTGCATGTGATTCCAAGAGGGTATGAAAAACAATTAGAAGTTATTTTTATATTTATCTAGATTAAATGCGGTCAAGAGTATTATATATGAACAAAGATGAGGGGGGATTGGGACTATTAAATCCATTAGTATTTGCAGCTTCATTGAATTTATATACAGTGTTAAGATGGATAAATGAAAAAAAATGGGAAACTAGTAGTAAGACTTTTTAAATATAAATATGGACATTTTTGTGGACAAAAGAAATGAGAGAAAAATAATGTATTACTGAAATAAAAAAAAAATGGGGAAGATAAAAATTGATCCAATAGAGGACAGAAAAATATGGTACAGAAAGGTAGTGGTACAGCATTATTGTGCTGATAGGAATATTTATCAGATGAAAAGGTTATGGCTAGAAAGGAAAGAAATGAGTGATGTAGTAAAGTAGAATGTCAAGATTTTCTGTGGAGACTGGGGAAAAAAGAAATTACTCGTAAAACTAAATATGCATTAAAAAGAAACATGAGAGAATGTTTGTCTTATAGTGAAGAAGAAAATACGGGACATGTTTTTTAAATGTAAAAAGATTACAGAAATTACGTGAAAAATTATGTAATAAAAAAATTTGGGAAAATTAAATATGGATATAATTGCATACGATATAAGAATGGGCAAAATGTTATTTTATGTAATATGGGTAATCTAGAACGAGAGAAAAATAAAATTGGGTTTAATGGAAAATGGATATCATCAGTGATATTAAGAAAAAATTGATGCTGGGTATAGAAAAAAGGGGTGGGGGGGTCTAGTTCAAAGAAAAATGTATGAAGAACAAACTTTCTCTGTTTATTAAAACTGTATCCACTACTCACAACTTCATAAAAGCTCTAAAAGAAACTCTAATTAACTCCTTGATCTGCTCCTGCCAAAGCCCTACCCTAACCCTCTTACTGTGCTACAGCCTTATTTCTCCGACTCCTTTTTATCTACTTCCCTATCCACTTTCTGTCACCTCTAGTACTTTAGCATAACACTATTCTGTATTCTGATGTCCTTTTTGTTCCCCCTATGTACTGCTCTTGTCTAGTGTACTTAAGTCGGATCTCTTTACTCCAGAGTTTCCTGATTTGTTCTACACTGTACTCTAACCTGAGATGTATGTAACTCTAGTAGCCACCATTGACTTTGTGTCATACTGCACTGCCTGCTGATTTATTTGCTATTGTACTATACTTGAGATTTTTTTGTATTTTCAGTTAGCTGTATTAGAATTTGTCTTGTAATTGAAGCTTTCTGTACTTTTATTTCTGCTATGATGAGTGTTTTGTATGGAGCTTTTCTCCCCGGGCTGCCTCTGAAAATGGGCTCGGGCTTAGACAAACCAGGTTAACAAATGTCAAAGTAAATATCCAATAAAATACATAAAGATAAAAAATAAAATGTGTAAGGGAGAAATTAAGTAAATCTTTGAGTAAAAGTTTGTAAATCTGTAAGTATGTATAGGACTGTGTAAAAATGTAAATAGTTTTTCATGTAAATAGCGGGTCTACATTAGAAGACCAAATGTTTAGGTGATCGAACACCTAAACATCGATCTTCTAATAACGAAAGCAAAAAAACGGCGAACGGCCAATTTAACGTAGGGAAAGTTTTCCCTTGGCCGTTCACCAGAGTTTGCTATTTCCCTACTGTTAAGCAGTCTCTGGGTTAGTATATTTAGTTAGGGGGGTGGGGGGTGAAGTCCCCCACTTAATTTAGATGTAAAGTAATGTTTTTTGTGTTGTGGCCGAGGGATGTGTTTCCCTGGGATGTTCAACACTGTGCGGTTCGATATTAGAAGATCGATGTTTAGGTGTTCGATCACCTAAACACTCGGTCTTCTAATATAGACCCGTAAATAGCATGTAAATAAAGCACCCGTACTCTTTTTGATAGGTGCTGTGAGATCTTTTACAGCCAACTGAGCTACCACCAACTCAGGCAGGTGGGACCTTGGTTTAACATCTCAAACAAAGGACAGCACACTCAGGAATGCAGCACTCCCTCATGCTGCACTGCATTGCCATCAATCTACCTGGTGTGGGAAAAAACCTACAGCCTTCTGCACCAAATGTGTGTGTGTTAAGTGTTGCACCACTGCAAATTATATTATTTGAAAAATTAGTTCAGCAATACACATTTACTGGGGAATTATAAGATGACATATTTAAGTATATGGATTAAAAAGGATTCTGTTATGGCAGCTAAGGATATGTGAGAGGAGACTAAACAAAAGACAATACAAAAACTGAAAAACTAGATGCTCTTGATTATGGATAAGGCTAATAAGATATAAGCAGTAAACTTGTTTTTAGTCCCTATAGTTTTGTGTACAGGTCAGGTATATTTTTTTTTATCAACCAGAGTAGAAGTTGTGGACAGTAATTAGTAGAGTTGTAGAAATTTATACTATTCAAGAGAATGGCAGCTGTGTTGCCAAAATTGATAGTTACGGATCAGTGTGGTTTTGTGGAGGGGATGCAAATATTTAACAGCATTAACAGAACAATTATTATTCATAGGGAAGCAAAAGACTGTTGGTAATCTTGATGCAAAGGAAGCATTCGTAAGAGTCTGCAGGGATTTTATTATCTGCATAATTGTAGCACTTGCATTTCCTGATATAATAATTTGGTTAATTAGGAGAATATATGAAGGGTTGGAAGCAATAATTAAGATTGGGAGGCTCCTCTTCAACCACTGTGTTTGAATAGAGGAACAAGACAGGGGTGTACTCAAAAATAATGGACTCAATAATTCAAGGATATAAATGGGGTCTATATTATAAGATCGATGTTTGAAAACATCGAACAACATATGGTCGACACCATATGGTCGATGTCTTCAAACATCGACCTTATAAAAAGACAAAAAAGAAAAATGTACCCCAACGGGTTTAAGCAGGGGGGAAAGCTCCCCTGCACCCCCCCACGTGGGGCTGAGCCCCCCCCCCGCTTCTTAAATATACCAAATCAAAGACGCGCTACATTGCAGTAAACGGAAATCTCCCCTTACGGAGATTTCCGTTTGCACACTTGAGATTCTGAGCGTTAAATATTCTCGTGTCGACAATGTCAGATATGACATTGTCGGCTTTCGAGAATATAATATATACCCTATAAATGGTATGATAATCAAGAAAAGTTATCTTTATTAGCAGATATTTTAAGAATTGGTTCAGCAGTACACACTTATGGGGACATAAGATGACATTCAGATGCATGGATTAAAAGGATTCTGTTATGGTAGCTGAGGATATGTGGAAAGAGATTAAACAAAAGAGAATACAAAAACTAAGAAACTGAAAGGGTGTGAATATGAATATGGATAGCAAGATACAAGCAGTGAAAATGTTTAGTTCCTTTAGTTTTGTAATCAGGTCAGGTGTATTTTTCTGTCAACTAGAAGAGTAGGTGTGAACAGTAATTCATTAATAAAGAGCTGAAGGAATTTATTTGGGAGGGGAAGAGGGCAAGGGCTGAGTGGATAAAATGTATCCTCTCCATAGAAAAAGGCAAATTAGGATTATCTGATTTGAAAGCATACTTTAGAGCTAGCTATACAGGTAAGGATTGTATACATAACACAAGCAGTAAGTTATAAAATCAAAGTCTATCTTTATTTTCTGACCTCAGCTGTCAATGATTTGACAATAATTTGCCAAAATAAACACAATTTTATGAGAAATAGACCAAAAATGTAAGACAAAATTCTGGACAGTCTTTGAAAATCTGCACAGTTGAGAGGTATGTAGTTGGAGTAGTCTGCGGGTAACAACAAAAAGATGCTGGTATGTACAAAGTATTTAAATTACAAAGGCAGGTGATATTTTACTTCTGTTTTAACTTTTTTTGACAAAATATGAGGTTTTATATATATATATATATATATATATATAATATGTACATATACATACAGTATATATATATATATATATATATAGCTAATCATTATTACCTTATGTAAATAAATATAGCATTTATTATCATATATATATATATATATATATATATATATATATATATATATATATATATATATATATCTATGGGTCTACTTTAAAACATTGAAATTTCATAACGTTGAAATTCAAAACATTGAGTCCAAAACACTGAAAACCCAAAGCAATGAAAACTTAAAACATTGAAAGTGTGCTTCATAACACTGAAAACTGCAACGTGCATGTAAATAACATCTCCTCCACCTATAACAACACCTAACTAACAAACCCACTTTCTACTACGTTTCTGCAAAGGGGGGGGGCATGCTTTAAAGTATTAGAAAGTATTCTGAGAACAAAGCCAACACTGGGATGGAGAAAGAAGATTTTTGCCACCAGGGATGACTGCAAGTAAGGGCATATAAAGTAGGCAAGAGTGGAATGAAATTTACTTGAAAAATAGCAAAGGAGCCAAGGTATTTGGAGCACTTAACTAGAGAGTTGAGGCCAAACAGGTTTGCACTACAAGTTAAAGACTGCCTTCCCTACCAAGAAGTGATAACACAGTGCAGAAAACGAGAAAGGGATAGGGCCATGCTAAGTGAAAAAACAGCTCTGGTAGAGTTTTAAGTTGAATATGGAATACAAGCTGCTGTTAAAAAGTGGATAATTGGTAGGGCATATACAGTACTGCATGGTAATTGTAATAATTTATCAGAGGAGATTAGAAATTAATAAGAAGAGAGAGCGGAAAGGCATTTTGCAAAAAAATAAATAAATAAATAAATAATAGGGAGGGGGACATCTCTGTGGCTGTCAAGTATGCAACAAAGTCCAGAAGGTTTAGGATTTTTTGCTTGGAAGTATTTGTGTGTGTAGCTTTATATCCCAAACAGACTTCAGAGAATTTTTGGTTGGGTATATAGCAAACTCGTGATGGAAAAGAGGAAGGTAAATGAGAACATGTCTTTTGGGAGTAAAACTCATTGGTAGATTTTAAAAACTATCTACAGTGTACTTTGTCAGAAGTGTTGGTGGAGCAAATGGTTGTTGCTAAGGAAATAATTATTTTAAGGTGGGTCAGTAGATCTGAATTATCTAGGCATAGTAAGGTCTTACTAAGTTTAATGCTACTGTCAAAAATTAAATTAGTAGAAAGTGGAAAAGAAAGTCGTAAGTCAACTGAAATTGAAATACTGGGTCTTTTATAAAAGAGATAGGAGCAAAGTACCATGAATTAAATGGGACTTATAGGAACAGTACATGCAAAATAATGTTCAATTTGAAGGAGTGAGATTTAACAAAGGCAGGAATTGAACAATGTATGTAATGTTGAAGTGAGTGAATGTTAAAAAGAAAATGTCTATGACTGTATGTGTAATATATACGTGTGTGTGCGTGTGTGTGTATGTGTATATATATATATATATATATATATATATATATATATATATATATATATATACACACACACACAGATGTACTGCATTAAAGTGTCACTGTGGTTTGTTTTCTTGTTCTTTAATGTGTGTTTACCTTTGTCATTGTGCAAAGTACAGTTTGGATTTTTGTTTTACAATAAACAAGGCATTGCACATCTGCTACTGAAACCCTGACTACAACATTCTACTTTCCATTTCAACTTGCAAAAGGCATGTAAAGCAACAAATACAAGTTAACTCTGCTGTATGTCTTTATTATTATTTGGTAACAGAGCTTGCAGTTCCAATTAAATTACTTGTTAGCAAGGCTTGCATCATCTTCTCAGTTAATTGTTTATAAAAGGAACTGCATCAATTCAGGCTGAGAAAATATCTGCAACTGTCCCCCCACCCCCCACTTTAACAGTTTATCTATTGTTAGCTGATTTCAGTAGGGGTAGGAATGAGGTTGCATTTCCCCAACCAATAACTAAGCTTTTTTAGTCAGTAATTAGCAGTATACAGGATTTTAAATTTATCTGTTTACCATTATTTGTTCTATAGTTGCCTGCATAAACTAATTGTCTCCTGCTACTGTAATTGTTTATCTCTGCCTGCTTCACTCCCTTCCTACCCCTAATTCCCCAGCCATCCCGGACCCTTACATTTATTCACTCTTATTGTCTCGCACAATTTAGTACATATTACCCACTCCTTTTATTTATTTATTATTTATTAATTTGTTTATTTAATGTTTGTTGACCAGGAAAGTCCAAGTGGGCACATGCCATTTTTCAGTAATCCTCAGACTTAAAACTTTCCTTATAGACATTCTCAACCACTTTTTTCCATACAGACTCCTACTTACCAACACCTTTATCCATCCACACACGTGTAAATTATTATATATAGATACATCCTCACTCACTGTCCCTCTTGCACACGCACACAAATACATACTAATACTACAAAAACATTTTTTGTAGATACTCATATAACTACTACTTTGAACTGCTGTCCTTTTCATCAGTACACATTTTTGTCTCCTCCCCATCTGTGCACTACTCACTTTTTCACATCCCCTTGCCAACAAGCTCATACCATACAGCTTTCTGCATACTACTTAACTACTCTCTACTACCTTAAGTAATATACCTTGCTGCAAACATCTCTCCACCCTTAACCATACCATTTTCCATTTCTCATAACACTCCTTTCATTAATATACCACCTGGACATCATTTTACCAAATCTCTACTTTCTTCTGCTCACCATCAAAACGCTCCCCATTTTAACTCACAATGGCAGTAAGTCAGTTGCTACTGTTTTGTACACTCACTACCCAAGCTCACCTCACTAACTACCATAGTATTCCCACGATATATCCCAACTCTATCACAAACACACATACATTAACATCACAACCCCCACCTCTGTCTCTCCTTTTTTGTAGCAGTATACATGCTTAGAGCTGTTCTGTTATAGATGTATTAAAGTTAAGAATAGCACTTTGTTAGCAGCACTGAAAATCAGATACATATACAGATTACTCCATGCCTCTGCTCACCCCACCTCCATCCTGAAACTTAGTAGGGATATTCACTCTAGCCCTGGACCTACACATTAACTACCCACCATGGCCAACCCATTACTTTCTAATATTCCCAACGCAGTTTTCCCATCAGGTAATGAATCTATCCTCATTCTTTTCAACATTAACCTCAGAAGTATCTGCAACAAAATTCATGTGATCCACGCATGTCTAGATTTTTACTCCCCAGACATTCTGTTGCTACAGAAATCTGGCTAAAACAAAAACATTACTGATTCTTCCCCCAGGTTTCAGCATATTCAGAATGGACACAAAACTTAAAAGAGCCGTGGTATTGCTATTATTTATAAAAACAACTTGGAAATAACTCAAGCCCATGTAAATATCCCAAATTGTATGTTGAACTTGACTGCATACTTCATAATCAGCCAAAAGAAACATATATGTATCTCAGCAGTATTCATCCCATCAGACATTATTCCAGACAGAAATATCCTACCTACACTGGATATCTGACAACATCCCTCAGGAAACCTTAATCTTAAGTGACATAAATGTAGACCGTCAATCCATAAACAGCAGCAACCTGAAGGACTCTATTCACCTATTTGGCTTCACCCAACTAATAAGCATCACCACCAGAATCAAAACACTGACAGACAGTCCACACTGGACTGGACATTGACAAACAAACCCCATAATATCAAATCCTCTGGTTGTTTACCAGATACTATAAGTGGCCACCTCTCAACCTATGTAATAAGACAACAGCATGGTTCACCCAAACAAATTAATCTATTAACAAGTATGCACTTTAACCAAATTTGACAGACACATTTATTACTCCCTTGTCCCATTACAGCTGCATTGAGTAATGCCCCTTGATGAAGCAGCTACTCAATTGAATTACACCTTCTTAAAAATGCTAATTAATTTAGTACCAGTTAAGACAAGAAGTGTAAAAACTAACTCAGCACCATGGCTAATAAAAGTTACCAAACAGCTAAAGCTGCAAAGAGATAAAGTGTGGAAAGAATGGTGTAAGAATAAAACAAAACATTCATACCAAAATTTTAAGTATCTCAGAAAATGTACCAAGATCCTTGTTAAATCTGACAATAACTCATAATACAGTAATCTCCAAAAAGTACCAGAACAGCCTTGAGCTTTTTTTAATCCTCTGTAAATAA
The DNA here is from genome assembly GCF_019279795.1 of Protopterus annectens. NCBI lineage: Eukaryota > Metazoa > Chordata > Ceratodontiformes > Protopteridae > Protopterus > Protopterus annectens. The sequence goes on along the minus strand of NC_056741.1, from coordinate 385,863,145 downwards.
ACTGTTACACCCTGGCCATACCACTACACCCTGTCCTACTTCAAACAGAGAGTCCATTGCCACTCATTTCAGCACTCGTTTTATCCAGATGTTCATCGTGTTTCACTGATGCAGTCATTACTCTTGGGTTATCCTGCTGGCAGGCTACCCTCGGTCGGACAGATTTCCAAAGTCTAGGTCCGGCGTCGGTTGCTGTCGCCTCTTCCCTGACGTCAGTGCGCCAGGGGTATAAAAGATGCAGTCGACGCAATTTTCTTCCGTTTTTCTTGCCCCAGATGTCAGGTACCCCCAAATTGGTAGGCTGAAAAATATGCCAATAAAAATCCATGCACAAAAATAACATTTCCTTCATCTACAAGCAAATATACCAAATAGGTTGCATAGGATAGAGAAGTGCAGATAAGTTCCAACAAAGAAAAGGTGGATGGTGGGGGGGGGGGGTAACCTGGACTGCAACAGTGAATACACTCGAACTTCTACATTTATGGTAGGTACACAACTGTACTTTAGTTCTATCCCTAATTATTGACCACCTCACTTCACCCCTCCAACTTTAATCTATTCTCAAAAGCAGCACACTGTCTTTTTAGCCTGCCCAACATCAACCTTTAAAAAAATTTACTAGCCAAACTAAAAGCAACAACCTGAGCTGCTGATAACCTTTCTACTCAAAATAGGTGCAGAAACAGTAGACTTCCCTATCTCTATTCTGATCACCCGGTCTGTAACTGAAATCTGTCCTATCCATCTGGGAAAAATCCACTATTATACCCCTTCACAAAGGAGGTACTTCAACAGAGTTGACCTGTAGAGACCTATTGTTATCCTATCACTCCCCTCAAAAATCCTTGAGAAGAATATTCACTCTCAGCTTATGAAATATCTAAACAAATACAACCTCCTCTCCAACACCCAGCATGGCTTCAGACCCAACCACAGTACTTCTACTGCCCTCCTCAATTTCACCAACATAGTAAACCTGTACAGAAATGAGAGCAGCCTTGTTTCTTCACTTTTCTTTGACCTTTCCAAACCTTTTGACAGTGTCACACCAAAAACTCCTTTGTGAATCTGCAACTCTAGATCTCACTTACCCCTCTCTGTCCTGGTTTCACAGTTATTTATGCAGTTGTCAGCGGGCAACTACATGGCAACAAAACCTTTCAACATTTCAGTCAGTCCTTGTTGGTGTTCCCCAAGGGTCAATACTCAGCCCCCTTCTATTTAATATTTTCATAAATAAACTTCATGCCACTAAATCACTTGCCACTCTCGTACAGTACACCAATTCAGACATTATCCACTCCAACCCATCCATAACAAAATTAGAGGAAATCATTCAAAAATCTTTCACTGACATTGAAATATGGTTAAAAAAATCTAATTTGCTGCTTAATGCAAAAAAAAAAAAAAAAAAAAAAACAGAAGGACACATTGCATATTACCTCAAGTAATAACATAAAAATAAAAACCGTAACCACTTAGTCATAATAGATGGCAACTTCAAGTTTAATCTCCACATACTTCATTCCATCAAGAAAACTCATTGGCTCCCTCTATAGGGCCAAACACTACTTGACAGATCAAGCAAGGTACAAGGATTACCTTAGCAGCAACATACCTCCTTCCTTCTCGATTATATTCTTCCCCTATTCTTACAAATATCAACACTACATATATAATTAAACTAGCCACCTTCTACTACAAAATAGTTAAATTTACAACCAACCTTGTAAAACACACCACTGCCTTGCATTAAAGAATTAAACTGGCTTGAACTTCCAAACTAGTTGACGTTCTCAAAACTAATCATTGCCCACAATCTGTTGTACTCTCCAGACAAATGCCTAGCATTACAAAATACTGTGCTGTTCACCCACTAGATACCAGTGCTCTAGCAATAAACTCTTACTATGTATCAGACATTCAACACTGCTGGAACCTCTGTACTCCCGTGGTGTCAACAATCCGGAATGAAATCCCCACACAGTTAAAACAGAAAATTTAAGTATTTTTAAAACTTGCTTATACAGCATCTATGCCAGAGATGAGACTGTTCTTCCTGCTCACCTGGCTAGCTTTACTCAGATTACTTTTCTAGAACTCTTACAACCACTTTGCTTCCCAGTCTTTTTGTACCTTATCGCTCATGTTCATACTGCACTAGTTTCCTAAACTCTTCCTCTTTTTCCTTCACAGCACTAACTGTTCCTCCACTGTCCATTTTTTCTCCTGCTCATTTCCATATTTTATGCTTTTGTATCTCTCTCTCTTATCAGCTTTTAAGCTACATTACTACTAACCTTAAAAAACATCCCAGTTTGATCTTTTCTCTGCTGCCATCATGCTATAAATACATTAACTATTATTCTGTTTTTTCGATTCAATAATTATCCAATTTATGTTAATTTCTCTCTTTTTTTGGGTTAAACTGCTATGTTCTTGTAAAAATATTTAAAAATCATGTAAATACGCTCATGCACTGATGTTTTGCCCTGCAATTATAAATGTGCATCATGTGTAACTTAATGTGGAGCTTTCCCCCTGGGCCTCAACTAAAAATGAGTTTTACTTGGGCTGACTTTTCCCAGTTAACAAAGACAAATAAATAAAGATGTTAAAAAGGCTGGGCATGTTGTTTATAATACTTTGTATGTTGTTTTTTTTGTGTTGCATTGTGTCTTTGTGGACTTAGAGAAAGCATATGACAGGGTACCTAGAGAGGAGTTGTGGTATTGTTTGAGGAAGTCGGGGGTGTCAGAGAAGTATGTAAGAGTGGTACAGGATATGTACGAGGGCAGTGTGACAGAGGTGAGGTCTGCGGTAGGAGTGACGGATGCGTTTAAGGTAGAGGGGATTACATCAAGGATCAGCTCTGAGCCCTTTCTTATTTGCAGTGGTGATGGACAGGTTGACAGACGAGATCAGACAGGAGTCCCCATGGACTATGATGTTTGCAGATGACATTGTGATCTGTAGTGAAAGTAGGGAATAGGTGGAGGAGACCCTGGAGAGGTGGAGATATGCTCTATTGAGAAGAAGAGTGAAGGTCAGCAGGACTAAGAATGTATGTGTTTGAATGAGAGGTAGGACAGAGGAATGGTGAGGATGCAGGGAGTAGAGGTGGTGATGGTGGATGAGTTTAAATACTTGGGATCAACAGAGTAATGGTGAGTGTGGAAGAGAGGTGAAGAAGAGAGTACAGGCAGAATGGATTGGGTGGAGAAGAGTGTCAGGAGTGATTTGTGACAGACGAGTATCAGTAAGAGTGAAAGGGAAGATCTACAAGACGGTAGTGAGACCAGCTGTTATATGGGTTGGAGACAGTGGCATTGACAAAAAGGCAGGAGTCAGAGCTGGATGTGTGCAGAGTTAAAGATGTTAAGATTTGCACTGGGTGTGACAAGGGTGGACAGTATTAGAAATAAGTATATTAGAGGGTCAGCACAGGTTGGAAGGCTTGGAGACAAAGCCAGAGAGGCAAGATTACATTGGTTTGGACATGTGCTGAGGAGGGATGCAGAGTATATTGGGAAAAATATGCTAAGGATGAAGCTGCCAGGTAACAGGAAAAGAGGAAGGCCTAAGATAAGGTTTATGGATGTGGTGAGAGAGGACATGCAGGTGGTTGGTGTGACAGAGCAAGATGCAGAGTACAGGAAGAAATGGAAACGGATGATTGGCTGTGGCGACCCCTAACGGGAGCAGCCAAAAGAAGAATTGTTTGTTTACTATATTTTTGAATAATAATTTTTTTTCCTGTGTGGTATAAGAACAGCTATCATAGAAAGAAGTTTTGCCATGTTGATTAAAGTACTTGTGTCTGTTGTTAATGTGCAGAATATTTTGTCTGTTTGCTTGTATTTTACAGGCTTGTTGTAGTTATTATTGGTAATTATATACTTTATAGTAATACATGATGACTATGCAGTAATAATTTGCAGCAGGAGCAGGGATTCCTTATGGAACAGAGGCACACATGAATTACTATTGTTTTTTATGTTTAGATAGGATAATAGTGCTATGAGAGATTATTTGTGGTCAAGTCGATGGTGAATGTTGTTAGTCTGTAAATGTTGAGACAGCATTTTCCTCCAGTTGAAAATGAAAGTTCTAATTGTAGAGTGAGTCAAGTACAAATGTAGGAATGCAATGTGAACATCAACTAAGAGTGTAATGACATTTATATGAGAATATTATTTTTATTTGGGCACGGTCCCATTCTCTTGCAATGATTTCACATTAGAGCTAGTACTGTTGATGGTGACAGCTATCATTATAAGCTTGAAATAGTGAGTAAAGGGGGTGCTGTATTCTCTAGGAAATGTCTTAAGGCATATACAGTACAATACCAGCAAGTGACTGCAGGCTGAAATACCTCAGAAGGCTTTCTGGGTGATGAAGGCGGAATCTAGAGCAGGAATGTTTATTTCCTTTTGCTTCTCATTTTTTTTAGTTGTTGTTGAGCAACATTCTGTATGCACTGCAATGCCTGTGATTTGTTTTTCGTCTCTCGGCTATAGTGAGAGCTCTTAACTCGCTACTTGTTTTAGTACTTTTGAGTTTTTTTGGGGGATAGAAAGAATGTTGAAGCACAAACTGAAAGGTTGATAAAAGGAAGCTGTGAATGAATAGTTAACTGCAGTGTGGGAATGGTTATGTTAACTCAGGTATTTAAAATTTGAGTTGGTGAGTAACAAAGACATAGGTATGTAGAGTAAAAGTCTGTAGGGCTTGGAACTGGCTAAAGTATGTGATTAACAGAAGGCATCATCTGCAATTCTTAGAAAAATGATGGATAAAGTAGGTTATAAAAGTATTGATGTATTGAGATTATTGATAAGAAACATGGTAAAAAATGGCTAAGGATATTAGAGTGAATGTTACGTGGGAAGAGTATGTGTGTTTTGGCCCCTGTTCTGATGAGAAATCTTGGTTCTGGTATATTATGGATGGATTGGGTGAATAGGTTGGTGGTGGGTAAGGGATGGTAAAATTCAGTATGCCTAAGAAGGTGAGCTAATTATAAGATATAAAAATGCAAAGCATATTAAAGAACATTTTCACTGGACTAGTGAGTATATAATTAGTTGTGTTAGGTTGTGCATGTATATCTAAATCTATTCTTTTGTTAGTTGTTTTTCTTTTTTTACGTGGTTTATATCAATGGCCACGGTGGTGCAGAACTTAGCGTTGTCACCTCACAGCAAGAGGTTCTCGGCTGAAACGTACTCTGTGCAGATTCTGCATATCCTCCCTGCTGTCGAATGACTTCATGCAGTAGGGGTGTGTGCGTGTGTGTGTGTTTGTGTGCACCTTCTGTGAAGGTTGGGCATCAGGCTGGCAACTCAACCCCGTAAAAAGTCCACTGCCAATAAGTCTGCAAAACGATGATCTGCTGTGATGACCCCTAACGAGAGAAGCCAAAAGACAATTTGTTTACCTGATTTATATCAACAGAAGTCATTGTGAAAAAATATGCGTTGCATACCTCTCAACTGTACAGATTTTTGCAGAATGTCCAGATTTTTGCCTGTTTTTCATAAAATTGTAGTTTTCTGGCAAATTAATGGTAAATCATTGAAGACTGAAGTTAGAAAATGACAGACATTTGAGTTTCAGAATTCATACCCTTCAGAAAATGTAATCTAATATAAAGCCAATCAACTTTCTAAGTTTGTAAGAGCAATATTTAAAAGGTCCTATTTTGGGGCCTTTGTCATACTTTTATTAATGACTTTGTCCAGATTTCTTGCTCTAAGAGGTTGAAAGGTATGAGTTTTTCCAAGCATGCCTTGTTAGGGAGATCAGATTAGAACCACATGCATGCAAGCACTCGGATGCCTGCAGAAAAATCTTTCTTCTTGGGCATTCTTAGAGTTAAATGTATGAAATGAAGATATTGGCTGTCATTTGGGATTCAAACCCAATTACTCCAACATTCTGTGCTGGTATCACTAGATCTGGACTTGCAAAAACATCTGGACCTATAGGTGTTGAGTTTTCTTGTAAAAGCTTTTTCCTTTCAGCTTGGAAATCCCTAGCATGGTAATTAGAAGTATGAGAGGAAAATTTCAATGTTAAGTTGTCTATCTCGCCTTCATTCTTGCTGGATGGGTTTGGAGCCGATCCTCGGCTCCGACTCGGCCAATACTAAAGCTCGAGAGCTAATTCCACCGGCTCGAGGCTCCACCATATCCCACAATGCTAGGCGGTAACTCCTCAGATCTCGTTTGAAAGCTAGGCCAAGCAAGAAAAAAACTCCATAACATGGAGAAGGGTAACCCACCTCTATAGGGCTGACTGTGAGGTGTCTTAAACCTAACTAGAAAGAAGGCGAGAAGAAGACAACTAACATGGAACGTTATAGTAGGTACATAACTTCTTATTTTGTAGGGAGAGAGACACTAGTGGAGTGGTAGACATAACCTAAAGGTGAGTAGAAATACATACATTAGAAGTAACTGCAAGAAAGCACTGATTGATGTGCCCTTACTTGTATTATTCTTGAATTCAAGGCGTACAGTATTTGTGGCTGCATCCTACATCTTTCTGCAGTGATGTGTGCCTGATTTGCTGGGGAGGGGTGTAAAATGTGGAAATAATATGTACCCCTGGGGAAGCTCTTTGATACTTTCTTAAGGCAAGCATGCCTACATTTTTGTGACATTTTTGTCTTACTTTGCTATACAAGTTATTGTCTGACATTGATGCAGTCAGTTTTTCTTTTAGCATCAATTCTCAGTGTCTACTTTTGGCTATTTTTGAAGTTGAGACTCTGGTGTCCATTCTCACTTTCTATAGTTATTTTAGCTCATAACAGATGATACTGCATAAAATCACTTCTGCTTTCCTGAGGTATTGATTTGTATGATTGGTTTATAGTTATTAAATAAACTTGTTTTCATCTTTTTCCAGATCATGATTCATTGATTAGAAAGGATGTCTTTGGGACACAGATGTTTGAAGCATTGCAAGACTGGGAAGATGAGCTGATGCGGATGGGAGCTCTCGGCTGGCGAGTCAGCCCTGTGAACGAAAGGTTTGACATGTCAACAAGGTGTGTGAGCACTACTGTATTTGTATGTGTACATACATTTGTATGTTACTTTATAATACACTGATACACACAGTGTTACTGCACTGGGCAGAAATGTTGTATGAAAGACTGATATCAAAACATTGAGCTTGCTTATTATGTTCAGAAATGGGTAAATAATCTTGTTATAGCATGACCCATTCATCACAGTAGCTGCTATTTGAACTTATGGATGAAACTTGTAATAACAAGGTTCAGCGGTATTTGTGCACCCACAGAGGACTGACAAAAATCAGTCACACAAAAAAATCATTCAGACCAATGACAAGTTGCGGTTACAGAAAAAGCATGGCCTGCTTTTCAAGACCTGTACCTCAGTACTTCCACATTTAAATAACATCAAAAACAGAAATTATAATAACTTTAAATGAGAGTTGATTTGACAAATGGATACCTCTGTTTTTAGATGCAGTGTTGCTCTGTTAGATAATCCATAAACTTCATGCACTTCATGCAGCAGCACATGTAAAAATCAGCCTTGCAGAACATTAAACTTCAGACAAAACAATTTTTATCATTTTTATTTGCATTTTTTGGCCAGTGTAGTTGGACTCCTCCATTAAACCCAAAGTGGTGTTCACACTGACTAGGGGAAAAGTTAACCCAGAATACCGGGGGACTTACCCTAATTTTTTTTTTAAGTGCCTTAGATCATTTAAATCATCCTGAGCTACCACCAGTTCAGGCACATGGGGCCTTGGTTTAACATCTCATCTCTAGGACAGCACACTCGAGTGCAGCCACTCCCCTTATGCTGAAGTGTAGTCTCCGTATTGGAAAAGTAATACAGCTATCTGGTATGCATTTTAAAACTGCTAAATGACAGCAGGTCAGTATTTGCAAGGCTAAACCCCACAAAGTATGAAGGCAGTCTAAACCATTGTGGGCATAGAAGAACAGTCATTTCTCCATCAGAAAGAGAATAGGCAGAAATACAAACATTCTAGCAAGAAATAGACAAACAACAAAACTAGCTAAAGTAAAGAAGTGTTAAAACTAGCTAAAGTAAAGAAGTGTTAACTAAGAGCTCCATGTGATATGTAAGCAATATTGTTTGACAAGAGTGGGTGTTACAGAGAAATAATGGACCGCCCCAGAATGTTTTGAGGCTTCACTCCACACTTCTTGAAGGTCTGTTATTTCCTTAACACCCACACTGGAGGGCATTATTGCACTTAAATGATTTAACAGCCCATTTTCTCTTTGTTTTATTATTAGAATCTGAATATTTTTTTTATATTTGTGATGTAAAATAGTTCCTCTGCCTAATGTTTGAAAGTTTCTTTCGAGTATGTAATTGTTGGGTAACATATTTTATATTCAAAATATACATTGTTCATGTATTTAATAACAACACACACACACGCACATATACAGTTATATATAATATATGTATGTATACACACAAAGAAATGCAGAAGCAGAGAAAGTCACTCACACATGTACAGAAGCTCTCATGAGCGTGTGTGCAAGTGCAAGCACACACAAATATGGCCAGCAGTTATTGCCACGTTCTTGATTGAGTACGTCTCCAATGTCACATTGTGATCAAGTGAATGAAAAAAGTCATACAGTGCAACCATTGCAACCCCCTCGTACCTGTCAGCTGTCCCTTATTTTGCAGAACATCCATTATTTTGCCTCATATGTTTGTTCTCTCTTGAAAATGTTAGCTTTTCTGGTAAATTCCTGAGGATTTCAGAAAGTCAACAAAGCCAGAAATTACAGTTTCATGCTTCATCTTATTCAAAAATTGTATATTGATGAAAAACTTCTTGCAGTATTAAGTGAATTAGGGTTATATTTAAATATTGCCCTGATTTTAGATCTTTGTCCAGAATTCTTGAGCAAAGAAGTTGAGAAGTATGCGTTCTTTCTCTATCTCTGCCTCTCTCTCTCTCTCTCTCTCTCACACACACACACACACACACACACACACACACACACACACACACTTGCATAGTAGCTTTAATATTTTTCTCACACGTGTTGAACTCCATTGTTTAAGATGCAGTTAGCAAGGGGAAAGGTAAAAAGCAACTCCTTGTAACTGCTGCTGTAATTATTTTGCTGCTTGAGTTAATTTTTTATTCTTTGTATTTACTTAATTTTTCACTCACAACAGCCATGTTTAGTGAGCGTAAACATGACAGCTGTTTGTTTTTTTCCAGTCTGTGCTTCACTGTGGTGGCTTAATATGTGAAGCTGCAAACCCGTTCTACAGGGTGATAATGTTACTTTAATACACTGTTGAAGAATGTTCATTCTCCAGTAGGGTATCATTTAACACTGTTTTCTCAAAACTCTTAGGTTATCCTGCTGGCAGGCTACCCTCAGTCGGACAGAATTCCAAAGTCTAGGTCCGGCGTCAGTTGCTGTCGCCTCTTCCCTGACGTCAGTGTGCCAGGGGTATAAAAGATGCGGCTGATGCCATTTTCCCCAGTCTTTCTTGCCGCGCGGTGCCCGAAGCAAAAGCAGTTCGCAAGTGCCGGTCGGCCGACTCCTGAGATTTTCAAATCCGAATTTCAGAACCGAAGTCTTCATTAAAGCCAAGTACCCCATTGGGGAAACTTTTTTCTTGCTCCAGACCGATGTCAGAAAAAGTTAACAATTGTATTTCTTGTGGGAAGCAAATACTTCATAAGTATTTTCATTCTTACTGTATTCCTTGCCTAGGCCCTGATCATAACGTTGCTAGATGTCGTTTTTCTGCTAGATTTAACCAACGCACTATTAAGCGTCAGTACGATTTTGCATTCCATTACTTTGGCAGAAGATCTAACTATATAATGCCGTCGGATCAACCGACTACCAGAGTATATAAAAAAATGTAAAGAAAAAGAGAAGGACAGGCATCCGAGATCCAAAACCGACGACGAGGCTTCTTCTAGGCCTGTCGCCGGTTCACCAGTTTTCAGTGAGGCGCTTTCGCAGCCCCTGATGCCCGTACCTCAGAGCCACAGGCCGCTTCCGACTCCCACGTGGAGCCGACTAGGCCTCTGGATATTCAAGGTATTGGACACTCGGAAACTATTCCTTCAGATGGGTCCGGAGCCACTGAGCAGACATCGGCTTCTGAGGGTGTTTTCAGGCCTACACAGCTATAATGTGAAACCTATTTCAGCTACCAAGACAAAGACTAAAGCAGCTCTAAAGACAAAGAAACAAGTACAGCATTCACCTGGAGAGGCCTCCATGCCTAAAAAACAGATGCTCAAAATGGCCGAAGACCTTATTACTTTGATCAGGGGATCTCATCCCCCTCCTGATAAGAGGCCTAGGCAAGAGTTAGAATATGAATCTTCAGACCAGGTTTCCATTTCCACTGATTCCTCCTCTGAACAGGATTGCTCTATTCCTCCCTATGAGGATTCTGATGCTGAAGAATCTATAGCTTCAGCCTCTCCTCCTGAGGATTATTATTTTGGGGAAACCCTGCATACTATGAGGGAGCATTTCCACTGGGAGAGCCAAGATTACTCAGAATCCAAGAAAAGGCTCAGAGACTTCCTGTTATTACCCCAGCACAGACCCCTTACTATCCTGCCTGTTTTAGACATTGTAGATGATGTATTTTCAGAATCTAGTCTTTCTCCAGACTCTACCTCCAGCCCCTGTTAAACCAGACAGATACTATAGGGTTCCAGATTCACATAAATTTCTCTATAAGAACCCTGCAGCTGACCCAGAAACCATCTCTTAGGGTCCCAAGTGGGTCAAAGCTTCTACTGCAAAAAACCCTATTCCCTCTGATAGGGATTCTTGGGCCCTAGACAGATAGGGCAAAAAGATTTATACCTCAGCTACCTTGGCGGTAAGAGCCTTAAATTGCCAATTCCATATGCTTAAGTATCAACAATATCTTATGTCTCTGCTTAAACAGAAAATGTCAGCAAATACAGAATGTGCAGACAACAAAGAAATGCAGGATTTATTGCATGCAACTGAACATGTTGGAAAGCACACTTTGCAATGTGGTTTTGATTCTCTTGAGGCCTCTTGCAGGGCCGCTGTTACAGTTTCTGTCATTAGAAGGCATGCTTGGTTAAAAGAACAAAATCTGCCTGAACATGTTAAAGCAAAACTATTAGACGCTCCTTTACAGCATGATACTTTGTTTGGGGTTAAAGCAGAAGAGGTACTGAAGAAAATGGAGGACAAAGCTAAATCTATGCAAACAGTCAAGGATTTCTTGCAGGTACAACCTCCCAGATTTAGCAGAAACTGGCCTACAAAGAATTGGTCCTTTCCAGTGTCAGACCACAAAGGGGCAGGTACAGATGCCCCAGAGGCAGATCACAGCCGCAAGGTTCATATAAGCCTAAACAATGGGGGTGCTTCTACCTCCAAGAGCGGAGAGGAAAAATCACAGCCATACAGGAAACAGTCTCAATGACTTTCCACTTCCAGCACCAAGCATTTACCTTTTGGCAGCCCCTTTGGGGGGAAAACTAGCACTTTTTTCACAAAATTGGCAAATGATCACCCAAGACAAATGGGTTCTAAATATAGTGTCACAAGGCTACAGGTTCCACTTTCACACCCTGCCAAAGTCAAACGGTATGCCAGACCTGCCACACAGTCAATGGGTAGAGGCACAAAAACAAGTTTCATTCCTCATGGACATGAGGGCCATTCAACAAGTGCCAGAGCAAGAACAGGGACAAGGATTCTATTCAAGACTGTTCTTGGTACCCAGAAAGGACAAAGCCTGGGGACCAATACTGGACCTATCTATTCTAAACACATATCTGGATATTCCAAAATTCAAAATGTTGACTCTACAGCAACTTCTGCCCATGTTGGGCAAGAAGTCTTGGCTTGTGACCTTAGATCTAAAAGAGGCATACCTGCATGTCCCAATCGGACAAACATGCAGAAGATACCTCAGATTCAAAGCTGGCTCAATGCACTACCGATTCTCTGCACTGCCCTTTGGCTTATCTACTGTGCCCAGGGTCTTCACAAAGTGCCTGGCACCAGTAATTGCATTTTGCAGACGGAGGAATACAAATATATCCTTACTTGGACGACTGCCTTATACAAGCGGAAAACAAGGACATCCTACTACAGCATCTGGCGTTTGTAAAGAGATTGCTAACAAGTCTAGGGTACACAGTAAACGAAAAGAAATCAAAACTAGTACCCTCTCAAGAGATAATATTCCTGGGTGCAAGCTTAAATACAATTGCCCAGATGGCTTATCTCACGCCAGACAAGCACAAACAATCGACTACTTAATTCAAAATGTTGGCAACAAAGACCCAGTTATCTGCAAGAAAAATTCTGCAGGCTTTGGGTTTCATGGCATCCTGCATTCTGCTAATTCCATATGCAAGACCGCATATGAGGAAACTTCAATGGTATTTAAAAAGTGTTTGGACTCAACATTGCCACAGCCTGGAAACAATAACTACCCTCATTCCCTGCCTGCAACAGGAGTTTCGATGGTGGACAAAAGCCTGTCACCACAACACGGGACAAAAGCCTGTCACCACAACACGGGACAACCATTCACCTTACCCACAGCCAGGCAGACATTGACAACAGATGCATCAGATTATGCCTGGCGAGCCCATATGGCAGGAAGATGTATTCAGGGCACATGGTCCACAAGTCAAATGCATCTACATATCAATCAAAAAGAGATGCTAGCTGTTCAGAGTGCCCTGATAACCTTCAAGGATCTTCTTCATCCAGGACAACTGTTAATAAAGATGGACAATACCACAGTCATGTGGTACATAAACAAGCAGGGAGGCACGCATTCCTACCCCCTCTGCAGGCTAGCCATGAACTTGTGGGATACAGCATTGACTTACCAAGTACATCTGCAAGCACAATTCCCGCCAGGAAGGACAAATACTCTGGCAGACGAACTAAGCAGAAACCTAATGGATCCCCACGAGTGGAAATTGGATCCACAAGTATTCAGCATGATAAGACGGACCTGGGGATGCCCGGACATAGACCTCTTTGCCTCCCCTCACAACTACCAACTGCAAAGATTCTGCACAAGGACTTATCATAAGCTAGCATGGAAAGTGGATGCTCTATCTTTCAACTGGAAAAATCTAACAGTATATGCTTTTCCTCCTCTGCCTCTCCTCTCCAAGGTACTCCTCAAGGTCAGACAAGAGAAACCCAATATGATACTGATTGCCCCAGACTGGCCCCGCCAGCACTGGTACCCATTCCTAAAGAGCTTATCTCCATGCCCACCATGGACATTACCTCAAGTCCCTCACTTATTGACTCAACAAGACAGTCAGATACTGCACAGTCAGCTCAAGAGCTTAAACCTGGCAGCATGGTGGATAATGTAGCCCCTCAAGGCACACCTCTCTCTAAAGCAGTGATGGATGTTATTTTGGAGACCAGGAGGCCTAGCACCAGGAAATCTTATGCAGAAAAATGGAAGAGATTCTGTGCTTGGAATCAGGCACAAGGTTTTGAAACGACTGCTCCAAATATTCCTCAGATTTTGCAATACCTGAGATGCTGGAGAAGGGCCTTTCTTTTTCATCAATTAAAATTCATGCCTCTGCCATTTCGGCTCATTACAATACAGAACCACCTATTTTTTCTCATCCAATACTAAGGCAATACCTCAGTGGGGTCAAAAACATAACACCCCCTAGGAGAGCACCAATGCCTGCATGGGACCTAAACTGTGTCTTGAAAAAACTTACACTGCCTCCGTTTGAACCAGCCTCTGTAGCTGATATAAAATTCTTATCCTGGAAAACAGCTCTGCTCCTAGCAATAACCTCCGCTAGGTGAGTAAGTTACAGGCACTCGTGGCTGTGGAACCCTTTATCATTTTCCATCCTGACAGTGTTTCTCCGAGAACAAACCCTACATTTATGCCTAAGGTAGTCTTGAGTGTGGCCCTTAACCAAACAATCCATTTGCCTACCTTTTATCCAAACCCGCAGAATAAGGGTGAGAGAATTCTGCATTCTTTGGACATTCACAGACAGCTACGCTTCTACTTGGACAGAACCAAAGCTATCAGAAAGACTGAACAGCTTCTAGTGTCATATGCAGCAGCATCACAAGGATGGCCTATCTCAAAGCAGACCATTTCAAAGTGGATAGGCCACTGTATTCATTTCTGCTATTCACATCATGGCAAATCAGTGCCTAAGGGCATTAGGCCACATTCAACCAGAGCAGCAGCCACTTCAGCAGCCTTCCTCAGAGGAGTACCAGCCAAAGGCATCTTAGAGGCTGCAACTTGGAGTTCAGTGCATACTTTTACAAAGCACTATCACTTACCTCTCTACTCTAAATCCAGAGCAGACTTTGCCACTGCAGTCTTGCAGGGCCTATTAGCCTCCCCTAATCCTATTTAGCACCAGCCTCCCAACCTTAGCTTTTGGATTCATCCCAATTGTAATGACTGCAACAGTGAAACACGATGAACATAGTACAGTTGTGTACTTACCATAAATGTAGATGTTCGAGTGTATTCACTGTTGCAGTCCAGGTTACCCTTCCTCCATACCCCCTTTCTTTGCTGGGATTTATCTGTACTTCCCTATCCTATACAACCTATGTGGTGTATTTGCTTGTAGATGAAGGAAAAGTTTTTTGTACTTGCATGCTTATTGGCATAATTTAGCCTACCTTTTTTGAGGCACCTGACATCTGTGGCAAGAAAAACTGAAGAAAATGGCGTCGGCTGCATCTTTTATACCCCTGGCGCACTGACGTCAGGGAGGAGGCGACAGCAACTGACGCCGGACCTAGACTTTGGAATTCGGGCCGACTGAGGGTAGCCTGCCAGCAGGATAACCCAATTGTAATGACTGCAACAGTGAATACACTCGAGCATCTACATTTATGGTAGGTACACAACTGTACTTTCCTCCTCCTTTACCCATAAGTCTCTTCTAACTAGCTTCCTTTCTGGATCTGTAGTATTATTGGGCCAAAAGCTACAAAGAGTGTCAAACCTCTGGAAGTAGGCCATGTAAAAAAATTTTTATACACTTTTCTCGTTTTAGGTCTTTGAGTAGAGGTATGTATCTGGGCTAGCTACCATGTTATGAAGAGTCCCTGCTATTACTACAACAAGAGTAACCATGCAGTTAGACAGTTAGAGAATGAATGAGACCTGTCAGATATTTAGATGAGGAGTATTCTGAAAAGTTTCAGACACAGAGTTTTCTCCAGAAGATGAGATGTGAGCAGTGGAAACCACACTTGTCAAGGCCAAAATACAACTATAAGGTTGATATTTGACGTGTGCTGTGTCTTTGAGTGATGTTCAGAATAAGAGGAAATGTGAAAATTGAAAACGAGTTCTAGAGGCTGTTTCTGGATGAGAGTTGAACCTACACAGAGTTGGATTTGGCACGTGAAGCCACCATTTCAAGTGCAGTTTGCAAGCCCTAGATATTTTTGTGATTTCTACCTGGAAGCACAGAATCATCCTAGACTTCTGGCAATCTATATGTAATAGCAAGCATCTTGGAGGTCCAAACATCACATCCAGTCTCCTTCCAACAGACAAGATGGACTGAACTCCTCTTTAATAGGAAGAATAACACGGACAGTGGCCATTCAACAAGTATTTTTTGGGTATGAATTTGTTAAGGCTGCTTAGATTGAAAGTAAACCTGAGTACTTTGTCATTTTAGAAGCTATAAAGAACATGGGGAGAGATACTGATATATAGTGATCCTTTTTGATCCAATGAAGTCTCTTGGATAGCTTTCTTTTTTGAGTTTGAACATATCTTTTCTTTCTGCTGCTATCGTTTGAGTTGAGTATTAGGCAGAGGAAGTGAGTAGAGCAAGTGAGGACTACAGAACAGAATTTCATAGTCTTAGTATTACTGTCCATACCCATTTGTCCCTCCATTATGACAAGCTACACATAAATTGGAAGGACATATGACCCTTGACTGTCTTGAATGTGGGATCGTCAGAAATGATCTCAGGGATTAGACTGCTGTTCCACTAAAGGAGGACCAGGGTACCTTGCTGCTGCTAATTGCTCTTGCCTTTGTCTTGGCAACCTTTCTAAAAGTTACCATAGCTACACTGATACCTCTCACACTTGTGGTTCTTGCAGTGCTTTTGGCTACATCACAACTAATTCTGACATGGGCTCTGTTTTGTCCTTGAGAAGCTGTGTTGCAGAGTTTGGAATTTGACACTTAACTGTGGTGAGAGTCTTGCACTTTTTTCCATGTTTTCCATATGATTCCTTACTGATGGACTGAAAAAGGCAGACCCATCAAAAGGGTTACAAGAAAGTTCATTTTTGTATCATTGCTGCAGTTTGTTAGGAGTAGCCAAGTGTGACAGTGAAGAGCTGTGGTAGCGTCTGCTGTTCTAGATACACCACCCACAAAGTTGTGAATATGGCACATGGTGAGAGTGGCAAAAGATATGAAAGTTCTCATCTGAGACTGTTCTTTGAGATTCAGCTGTCCATCTGGCAACTTTTCCACCGACTTGTTAATTTAGCCAGACAGCTCTCACTGGAATCTTAGCATGTATGATGATAGATTACCACCCTCAAGGAAAATGTGGACAACATGTAAGTACACTTTCTAAATCTGTCCATGGCTCTAGATCCCTTATCTGAGGAATGAACAGCAGGAATCTGCAATGCAGGGGGCCTTTTTAGGGGCTGCTGCAGCAACAGTGGTATTGGCTTTGGAAGCCTCTGTCAATCAGGTCCAGTTTTTGGGTGGGGGGAGGCACTGGAGGATATTGCCTTTTCTATTTGGGGCAGGTACTAAAACATTAGCATTTTCCTTTCAGTTTTACCACCAAATGCATAATTTTTGTCAAAAGGAGAGACCATGCAGAAAGAAGGTTGGGTGATGTGAACAACCCCTTGCAGGATCCTGTGTGAGGAGGTCATGGAGTCCAAGAGCCACCCTTCCTCCTCACCTTATCTCAAGGACATCCTCAAACTGGAATTCACTTGGGAAAATAGTGACAACTTGTCACCCTTATCTCCAGTTTTTGGGGTTGGGAGCCTCTAAGGGTTGTCTAAATGCCTACTCTTGCACCTATGCTTCCCACTCATTTGTCATATATATAACAGATTGGTTATAATCATCTCTCTCATTATAATTCTCTGTGTTGTGTTCTGTAGTTTAAGCCCCGAAATGTATGTGCAACAGAATATAGTATGTAAACCCTTGGAGTGTGTGCTACATCCTGTGATGCAATCACTTGTTAAAATGCTTGTCATGTGATGAACTGCATAACATTCTACAGACTGTTTATTGACATAATTGGCATATGTCATCCTGCTTTGAAAAATAGTTTGTTTAGCTGGCAAAGGGACTGTTACCTTCTTTGTTATCTGGACTGTAACACAAATGTAAATTTGTTTACTGGGAACCCAACACATTACCAATGCATGCCATAATGGTTCTAACAAGAAACTAGCTTACTAACATCTGAACATCATAGCTCTAAGAACTCTCTGTTTTTGTAACCTCTCTGTACCGGTTCTTATCCATAGCATGCAATTCTGGATAGAAAGTGAAGCAGATAGAGCCTTTTCTTCTGAAATAAATGTACCACGTTTGATTGCTACTGCAATGTGATACAGACTGTAAAACAAGTGTCTTTTTTTGCTGGAATGGTTTATATGTTAGATTTGTACAAACAAATAAAATGGCTGTTAGTGAGAGCTACATGTTGCCTAGCCTGGTTGTTCTGTGCACTAGAGGTGTCTGTTCATCTAGCATTTCAAGGGTATATAAACATTGTCTCAATTTTTTGGAGTTTGTTGTGTTCACCACAATTTTTAAGCAAAGTGTGAGTCCTGCATCATGCATCTCTTTCCAATGCCAGTCTTTTAATACATCTGCAACAGAATTGAAACAGTGGCTATGCTGGTGGGCTTATTATAACTTGCTGAGCACTGAGGACTTTTTTTTGAAAGTACCTCTTTGACTGCAATTTGGGTATGCATCTTTGTTTATTTTGTCCGACTCGTGCAGTGTTTTATAATTCCTTTATTGTTATTATGTACACCATCTGGATGGGAGACTATTACATGTTTCTGCCACCATATGTGTGAAGGAGTACTTTTAGTTTTATTGAATGACCCACATCCAGTTCATATCTTAAGCTCTCTAGTATTAAAACTGTGACGATTGGGGAGAGATGGGTGAAGGCTGCCAGCTTAGTCAAATAGAATTTGATGTACAATTCTGGCATTTGTAAATAAATGTAAAATACAGGCATGTTTTCTTGAGTGTAAAAAAATACTGTGAAATGTAGAACTATAAAATATGTGACAACATTGCACTCTACTGTCCCAATGAAGCATGTTGTGACCCCTTCATGTTAGAATTCGACTCCAGTGAGTCTGGATGAAGGTTTCATGCCCATTGTTTTAAGACTAAAGTTTATGACCAGAATTTAGATGTGCAATGTGCTTTATTGCTGTGGGTTCTGTTAAGAGTATACACATGAAATGACTTGTATTGTTGTAAGTTTCTGAGCAGGTGTTAGATTGCTAAATAATGCAGTTTGTGGCCTGAGAACTCTAGACTAAGTGTCAAAAACAATGTAATTTGGGAGGGCCTTAGAAACATGTTTGTTAGTAATGTTTAAATACTATTTCTCACAAAAGACTGGAAGCATTTTGATCTTGGATATCTAACTCAGCACTCTGCCTTATGCTCACATGTAAGTTTCTAGCACTGTGATTTCTTGTAGGAATAGTTAAAGCTAGTAAAGATTAATTAGGTATTTTTCTTTGAAATCAGACCTGTCCAACTGCATTATTTTAAGTTTCTGTGTGATCTCTGAACTCTTAGATATCTCTGTGGTGTAGTAGTTTTGTCTTGTGTTTTAATTATTTATTATGAAATATTTTTAAAACCTTCTACCTGTGGCTGGTTTATGTAGAGATAAATTATGCTTTGGAGTACATTATATATTTATAGAGTTTACTGTCCAAGTCCTTCCAATAAGCCTAGACTGAATAGTCACATTACCATTGGATAATAATATTACACAGTAATAATTGGACACCCTTTTAAGGGCCTTTTAGTAGCTGATAATATTAGCTGGGTGGTGGCAGGGATTACAACCATATGGTCTGGGTAAAGGGGCACAGCTGGAGAATCTGTGTCGGCCTTTCCCAGAAGTGTCTATGAAGTTGTATAAATACTTATCTCAAAGTGTGTGCGAGTTGTGTCAGCTACTTGGGCAGGGACACGAAGCACTGGTTGGACAGAGAGGGTACTGGAGGTTTTAGCTTGCCCAGCTAGACTGAGACTTGGACCCAATAGCTGTGCCAGTGGGGAGTCTTATTGGGGACCTGGTGAGCAAGGGAGCAACCAGCCCCAGATTGACTGTGATCTCTGTGTGCACTTAAGGGAAATTGTACTTTATGTGTGTATTAGTTATCCTTTCCTCTCTTCTAGGAGACGACCTCCCTGGTGTTGGTGCTGAGGACTGAGGCTCCTTCATTGCTGGGCCAGGGCTCGGTCATCACAAAAACTTATTTTATGTTAATATTTTTGCTTTATATACATATATTTTGTGCTTACAGTCTGAAGGTCTGCACCATACCTTTGTTTTCTCATGTGGTTTGTGGTACACATGACAGTTCTCAAGTTACAGTTTATTAGCTTCTGGTGCAGACTCTGATGCTGTATTATTTATACTAGCTTATAGTAGTGTTTTAGGCCTTCCAAGATGGTTAGCTTCTCAACAGTTACTTGTAAAGCTGTATTGCTACCTGCATCAGCGCTCTGGCAGGACCGTTTGCTCCACACAACAGCATTGCACTATCCCATGATCTTTTGGCAGTCATAGATGTATTATTGTCATTCTCTTTCTTGTTATGTGGCATCTTTCTTATTAATACATCCTGTGTGTCTTTATGTACACCAGGCACATGATTTCATACATTGGCATGAATTGATGTACCAGAGAGCTGACAGTTTTACCACATTACTCTGTTCTAGGGACTTTCCTCCTACCTCATTACTGTTGACCCTTTTCCACAATGTGGTGTGATCCCGGAGTTGGTATATTTAATTATCAGGGGTTGTGGGGGTGCAGGGGGGCTTCCCCCCCCCCTGCAAAAATAGATTTTTCTTGCTTTTTATTTTTTTTAATGTTCGAAGTTCCAAAACTTTGATCATATGCTATATGAATTTCAGAGTTTCAGAACTTTGATAATCTGACATAGATCTATATATATATATATAAATATATATATATATATATAGATCTATCTATATATATATATATATATATATATATATATATATAGATCTATATATATATATATATATATATATATATATATATATATATATTATGTGATTCTATCAAACACTCCAAAGAACAAACAAAAAAAGAGAGATCTTTTTAGACTGAGTCTAATATATATATATATATATATATCTATATATATATATATATATATATATATATATATATCTTGTGTGTGTGATATATATATATATATATATCTTGTGTGTGTGATATATATATATATATATATATATATATATATATATATATGTAGATATATATATTTAAGAGAGAGACAAAACAGCTGTGTGTGTGTGTGTGTGTGTGTGTGTGTGTGTGTGTGTGTGTGTATATGTATTTATGGTGGTAGTTTATTTGACCAAATGCTCAAGTCAACTTGAGTGTTGTTTTTGCCAAGCATTTGCATTTCCTGTTTATTTATGTTTAACTGTAAAGGATAAGTTGGTGAGTGTACCTAGTTGAAATGTGTGCACAGGTCTTTTTAGGGTAGGGTTAGAGTAAAGATTAAGTAAAGGAATAGATGCGGTTGTCTGTGTGTACTAGTTTTGGGGTTAGGTTTAGGTAAGGAGAGAGTCTCAGGTGTGTGTGTGTGTTTAAAAATTTTGGGTTAGGATTAGAGTAAGGGCTAGGTTAGGCAATGCATTTAGTTGTATGTATATGTGTGTGTGTGTGTGTGTTTTGGGTTAGAGTTAGGGCTAGCTTAGCTGATTTCTGTGTGTGTTGAATGTCTGATTGCCTTGTGTGACATTACTGTAAGGGAAAGGATTTTTTTTAAGTTAGAGTGCTGGGTTAGGGACAGGGATTGGGTTAGGATGTGAGCAGGATGGTACAAGGGGGCATCCCCCCCCCCACCACCAATCTTTACTCGTGCTAACTGTAACTGTATCCATGCCATTGCCCTTAAGCTTAAGCCTACACTTTACCTTCTGAAAAACCCTTTCCTTAATAGTACGGCTATTCATACAAACTTCGAGTGATAGCTTTGTTAGGTTTTTTTTTTAGGCGGAGGGGGAGATTGGTGTTTTTCCGATCACAAACTTAAACTGTCTTTTTGTGGGCTTAGTTTGGGCTATGTGTTTCTTAGTTGGGTGAGATTCAGGGAATTTGTTTTTCAGTTGTAGGTTATGGTAAGTATGTTCTAGTTTTGTTGTCATGTCAGGATTTTGTGCAGCAAGATTTTTTGACTCTACTTGTGTGTGTACAGATATATATATATATATATATATATATATATATATATATATATATATATATATATATATATATATATATATGTGTGTGTGTGTGTTGTGCTTTGAGGACTCTGTTTTAGGAGGAATCAGTGAAATGACACTTTGAGTCACACATATTAAAGGTACTCGTGATTAGTGATCAAGTTGCCAGGTCGCAGAGCAGTACTTCTGTGTGTTTTAACTGGCAAGGTACAAACAGAGAAGGAGGCACATTCATTTTAATATAGTACTAGCTGTTTCCTTTCCACATGTTGTTGATGGGTTTATCCTCTTGCAACCATATGGTTGCTTGATGATTAGTATTTGTGTAAGTTTGGTCACTTGAAGATTGTTTTACATTTTGTAGAGACTGTTAAAATTCAGCTGATAAGGCATTGAAATCCATGTAGACATTCACTTGATGAGTGTATTGCATTTAGCATAGAATCTGTTTAGATTTCATTGATAAATTATCTTAGATACATTACACACACGCATACAATGTTGGCATAGTTGTCTCACGTTGCTTACTCTTCAGCTTGGTTTTCAACTGGTGTTCCCATTGTGTGGAACTAATACATCCTATCAGTGTTCTCCTCTGCTCACATGAGTCTTTACTCTCAAATCCCAAGTACATGATGTAGGTGACCTGGAGATCTCCAGACTGTTCATAGATTTGAATACCTTATGAGACTGCATTTGTGAGAGTGCATGTGTACATATCCTGCATTGACGTCAAGTCTAACTAGGATAATTTTCTCTCTGACTTCCATCCTTGCATCATGGACTGAATGCCAGGATAGACGTCAAGTCTTTGTGTGTCGTGTATGCCATATACATATATCTGTGTGTGTGTGCGTGATATTCTCCTCTCTATATATATATATATATATATATATATATATATATATATATATATATATATATATATATATATATATACACACACACACATATATACATAGGTTTATTTTATCTATATATACACACACAGATATATATAGTGTGTGTGTGTGTATGTATATATATGTATATATATATATATATATCTATACACACACACACACACACACATATATAGATACAGATATAGTTATAAATATATATCTACGTATAGCGAGAGGGAGAGATTTATATAATAATCGGTTGTCATGTTACTTGGTCAACATACAAAAGAAACCAAAACATGTCACCAATCATTATATCACCCATACAACACATCAACACACACTATAATGAAAAAAGAGACAAATGTCCTTTTCCAGTACACTATCCAAAACAAGATCACAGTCAACTCAAACTTGTCTGAATCGTAGTAATGTCATGGGAAGTTTCATTTTTTTAATTTATGATGCAGGTTATTAGCAGGGTTAGGGTTAGTATGAATTACTAAAGTGGGCTGGGGGCTCCACTTTAGTAATACATACTAACTCTAACTCTCCCCATGCCCTTAATTCTAACTTCGTCTTAAATTAAAAAGGAAACCCTTTCCATAACCCTACCACTAAAAAAGACAACTCAGACACTCACCATGCATGCCTAAATGCACACACACTAAATCTATCCCCTAACCTAACCCCAAAACTCATGCATACGCACTTAATCCATGTCCTTACTCTAACACTAACACACACACACTCCTACTACACACCCCACTTGCCTCTTCTGACAAAACACACACCTGACAAACGTCCATTCACTAAATTGAATGTTTATCCAACAAACACTGCATGTCTTCCTGTCAACCAAATAAACAAAACCCTTCAAATTTGTAATCCGGTATTGGTTGATTTTGGAAAAGTGGCTTCTCTTTGCCTATACTCTGTTATCAGTCACTGAAGAAAACACAGTCTTTAACCTGCTGATGTTCATCGTGTTACACTGCTGAAGTCATTACACTTGGGTTATCCTGCCGTCAGGCGGTCCCGCAGTCGGCCAGAGTTCCAAAGTCTTGGTCCGGCGTCGGTTGCTGTCACTTCTTCCCTGACGTCAGTGCACCAGGGGAATACAAGATGCATCCGATGCCATTTTCTCCAGTCTTTCTTGCCGCGCTGTGCCTGAAGCAGAAGCAGTTCGCAAGTGCCGGTCGGCCGACTCCTGAGATTTTCGAAGTCGAATTTCAGATCCGAAGTCTTCAATAAAGCTAAGTACCCCATTGGGGAAACTTTTTTCTTGCCTCAGACCGATGTCAGTAAAAGTTAATAATTGTATTTCTTGTGGGAAGCAAATACCGCATGAGGACTTCCACTCTTACTGTATTCCATGCCTAGGCCCTGGTCACGACGTCACTAGTTGTCGGTTTTGTGCTAGATTTAACAAACGCACTATAAAAAGACGTTTTAATTTTTGCTTTTGCACTACTTTGGCCGGTGGTTCAATTATACTATGCTGTCGGATCAACCGACGACCGCAATACCGAAAAAATGCAAAGACATGGATAAAGACAGACATCCGAGGTCCAAAACCGATGACGAAACCTCTTCTAGGCCAGTCGCTGGTTCGCCGGTTCTCAGTGAGGCGTTTTCGCAGCCCCTGACACCCGCTACCTCAGAGCCACAGGCCACCTCCGACTCCCACGTGGAGACAACTAGGCCTCTGGGAACTCAAGGTATTGGGCCTACGGAAACTAATCCCTCAGATGGGTCCAGAGCCGCTGAGCAGGCATCGCCTTCTGAGGGTGTTTTCAGACCTTCACAACTTACCATTAAAACAACAGCCAAGACAAAAGTACCATTAAAGGCAAAGAAACGAGTACAGCATTCTCCTGGGCAGTCCTCCATGCCTAAGAAACAGATGCTTAAAATGGCCGAAGACCTCATTACTCTAATCAGGAGTTCCCATCCCCCTCCTGAGAAAAGGCCTAGGCAGGATACAGACTATGATTCCTCTGATCAGGTTTCCATTTCCTCTAATTCCTCTTCAGACCAGGGATACTCTCTACCCCCTATGAGGACTCTGATGCTGAAGAATCTATCCCTTCAGCCTCTCCTCCTGAGGATTATTCTTTTGGGGAAACTTTGCATACCATGAGGGAGCACTTCCATTGGGAAAGTCAGCATTACTCAGAATCCAAGAAAAGGCTCAGGGATTTCCTTTTATTACCTCAGCACAGGCCCCTGGCTATTCCGCCTGCGCTAGATATTGTGGATGATGTGTTCTCTGAATCCAGCTTATCTCCTTATTCTTTACCCCCTGCACCAGCCAAGCCAGATAGGTATTATAGAGTCCCTGACTCTCACAAGTTTCTTTATAAAAACCCTTCTGCTGATCCAGAAACTATTTCACAGGGTCCAAAAGTGGTTAAGGCTTCCATTGCAAAAAATCCAGTACCCTCTGACAGAGATTCCAGAGCTTTGGATAGATGGGGGAAGAAAGTATACACTTCTGCAGCTTTAGCAGTAAGAGCTTTAAATTGCCAATTTCACATGCTTAAGTATCAACAATATTTAATGGCTCAGTTAAAACAGAAAATGCTTGCAAACTCAGAAGCTCCTGATTATAAAGAAATGCAGGATTTACTGTATGCAGTTGAACAGGTGGGAAAACATACTCTGCAATGTGGTTTTGATTCTTTAGAGGCCTCTTGTAGAGTCGCAGTTATAGGTTCTCTGATTCGAAGACATGCTTGGTTAAAAGAACAGAGTTTACCTGATCATGTTAAGACAAAATTATTGAATGCTCCTTTACAGCATGATACCTTGTTTGGTGTTAAGGCAGAAGAGGTGTTAAAGAAAATGGAGGATAAAGCTAAATCCATGCAGACAGTCAAGGATTTCTTACAGGTACAGCCACCTCGATTTAGCAGAAATTGGCCAACAAAGAATTGGTCCTTTCCCGTGTCAGACAGGCCACAGAGAGGCAGATACAGACGCCCAAGAGGCAGATCTCAACCCCAAGGCTTAAACAGACAACGACAGTGGGGCACCTCAACCCCAAAAGGAGGTGAGGACAAGTCTCAACCTTACAGGAAACAGTCAGAATGACTTTCCCCTTCGTATGCCAAGCACTTCCCTTTTGGAAGCCCCCTTAGGGGGAAAACTAGCACTTTTTTCTCAAAACTGGCAAACAATCACCCAAGACAAATGGGTTCTGAATATTGTGTCTGAAGGTTACAAGTTCCACTTTCATACTTTACCAAGGCTAAAAGGAATGCCAGACCTGCCACAAAATCAATGGGCAGAGGCACAAAAACAAATTTCAGCCCTCATGGACATGATAGCTATTCAGAAAGTACCACAACAGGAGCAAGGACAAGGATTTTACTCAAGACTCTTCCTGGTCCCCAGAAAGGACAAGGCCTGGAGGCCCATACTAGACCATTCAATTCTAAATACTTACCTGGATATTCCGAAATTCAAAGTGTTGACATTACAGCAGCTTCTACCCATGCTGGGCAAGAAGGCTTGGCTTGTTACTCTGGACCTCAAAGAGGCATACCTGCATGTCCCTATCAGACAAAATTGCAGAAGATACCTCAGATTCAAAGCTGGTACAATGCACTACCAATTCTCTGCACTGCCCTTTGGCTTATCCACTGCGCCCAGGGTCTTCACAAAATGCCTGGCACCAGTAATTGCATTTTGCAGACAAAAAGGAATTCAAATATATCCATACCTGGAAGACTGCCTCATTCAAGCAGAGACAAAGGACATTCTTGTACAGCATCTGGCATTTGTAAAAAGGTTGCTAATTTCTCTAGGGTACACAGTAAACGAAAAGAAGTCAAAACTAGTGCCCTCACAACAGATTATATTCCTGGGTGCCAGCTTAAATACAACAGCCCAGATGGCTTACCTCATGCCAGACAAACAAGTTCAACTTACTCAATATTTTCAATTACTGGCAAAAAAAGTCCCATCTCCCTGCAAGAAAAATTTTGCAGGCCCTGGGATACATGGCATCCTGCATACTACTAATACCATATGCTAGACTGCATATGAGGAAATTACAATGGTAGCTAAAAAGTGTTTGGACTCAACATTCTCACAGTTTATAAGCAATGATACCAATGATTCCCTGCCTACAACAGGAGTTTCGATGGTGGGCACAGGCATGTCACCTAAACAAGGGTCAGCCTTTTACCCTACCCACAGCCAGGCAGACTCTAACAACAGATGCCTCGGATTACGCCTGGGGAGCACACATGGCAGGAAAATGCATTCAGGGCAAGTGGACCACAGACCAGATGCATCTTCACATCAATCAAAAAGAGATGTTGGCTGTTCAGAATGCCCTAACAGCTTTCAAGGACCTTCTGCATCCAGAACAGTTATTATTAAAGACAGACAACACCACAGTAATGTGGTACATAAACAAGCAAGGGGACACTCATTCTTATCCCCTATGCAGGCAAGCCATGACCTTGTGGAACACAACTCTAACTTATCAAGTTCACCTGCAAGCACAATTCCTGCTAGGAAAGAAAAATACTCTGGCAGACTATCCAAGCAGAAATATCATGAACCCTCACGAATGGAAATTGAATCCACAAATCTTCAGCATGGTAACGCAAAAATGGGGATGCCCAGACATAGATCTTTTTGCCTCCCCACTGAATTGCCAACTACTAAAATTCTGCACAAGGACTTATCACAAACAAGCATGGAAAGTGGATGCTCTTTTGTTCAGCTGGAAAAACGTAATAGTTTATGCCTTCCCGCCACTGCCTCTCCTTTCAAAGATGCTCCTAAAAGCCAGACAAGAAAAAACACAGATGATCCTGATTGCTCCAGACTGGACACGCCAGCACTGGTACCCTATCTTAAGGAACTTAGCTCAAGGCCCACCATGGATTTTGCCTCAAATTCCACACCTTCTGACTCAACAAAACAATCAGATCCTGCACGGTCAGCTCAAAACCCTAAACCTTGCTGCATGGCAGATTCTTTAGTCAAACAGACAACACCTCTCTCTAAAGCTGTTATGGATGTCATTCAGGAGGCCTAGCACCAGGAAAGCTTACTCAGAAAAATGGAAGAGATTCTGCGCCTGGAACCAGGCTCAAAGCTTTGACCCTCTTGCTCCAAACATTCCTCAGATTTTACAATACTTAACTGAGATGCTGGACAGAGGCCTATCCTACTCATCAGTTAAGATCCACGCCTCTGCCATTTCAGCATATTACAACATGGATCCTCCTTTATTCTCTCATCCCTTGCTAAAGCAGTACCTCAGAGGGGCTAAAAACATAAGACCGCCCCGGAGAGCACCAACACCAACTTAGGACCTAAATTTCGTTTTGGAAAAACACCTTTTGAGCCAGCCAGTACAGCCAGTCTAAAATTTTTATCATGGAAAACAGCTCTGCTCCTGGCAGTAACTTCAGCATGAAGAGTCTCAGAGCTACAGGCATTAATGGCAGTGGAACCTTTTATAATTTTTCAGCAGGACAGGGTTTCTTTAAGGACAAACCCTACCTTTATGCCAAATGTGGTATCTAGTGTGGCTCTTGACCAAACCATCCATTTGCCAACTTTTTCTCCAAACCCCCAGAATAAAGGGGAGAAACTTCTGCATTCTTTGGACATACACAGGCAGCTATGCTTCTACTTGGTCAAAACAAAAGCTTTCAGGAAAACTGAGCAACTGTTTGTAGCATATGCTGCAGGATCACAGGACAAGGCTATCTCAAATCAGACTGTATCCACATGGATAGGACACTGTATTCATTACTGCTACACACAACATGGAAAATCAGTCCCAAATAACATTAGGCCACATTCCACCAGGGCAACAGCCACTTCAACACCCTTTCTCAGAGGAGTACCTACCAAGGAAATTTTGGAGGCTGCAACTTGGAGTTCAGTGCACACCTTTACCAAGCATTACCACCTGCCTCTTTATTCTAAATCCAGAGCAGGATTTGCCACTGCAGTTCTGCAGGGCCTTATAGCCAATCCTAACTCTTTATAGACCAACCACCCAGCCTTAGCTTTGGGATTCTACCCAAGTGTAATGACTGCAGCAGTGTAACACGATGAACATAGTACAGTTTTGTACCTACCATAAATGTAGATGTTCGAGTGCAGTCCAGGTTACCCTCCCTCCATCCTCTCTGAACTAGCTGGACTTATCTATACCTCTCTATCCTATACAACCTTTGTGGTGTATTTGCTTGTAACTGAAGGTATTGTTTTTATTTTATATGTATATTTTTTATTAGCAATATGTATTGCCTACCTACTTGGGGGTACCTGACATCTGGGGCAAGAAAAACTGAAGAAAATGGCGTCGATTGCATCTTATATACCCCTGGCGCACTGACGTCAGGGAAGAAGTGACAGCAATCGATGCCAGACCAAGACTTTGGAACTCTGGCCAACTGCGGGACCACCTGACGGCAGGATAACCCAAGTGTAATGACTGCAGCAGTGTGAGCACTCGAACATCTACATTTATGGTATGTACAAAACTGTACTTTCAGACTTCTGCTTGGCATCATCCCACACTCTTACATTTCACTGTCTAGTTATTTATTTATTATTAATTTATTTGCATTTGTTTACCGGGATGGTCCACTGGGCCATAGCAAGCCCATTTTCAATGGAGACCAGGGGTGAAAAGCTCCACAGAAAACTAACAAGCAATAGAAATATTTGAGTAGCAGTTTGATAAGACGGTCATATCTATTACATACATTACAAAATTCTAATTAACAGTTAACAAACACAGCAAAAGCTAACTACATTAATTACAGTATAGTAAAAGTTATGCAGTCACAGTATAGTAAAAGTTATGCAGTCACAGTTGAGTAAGGGTAGAGGCTAGTTATTAGCAACTACCTAAGTTACAGTATAGTACAGGTCATTATTAGGAACTACATTGGTTACAGTATAAAATAAGCTATTGTGTTGAATGACCTGTAAGATGCCACAGTTAGGTATAATTTGAACCATATTGACAGTTTAACTTTAGTAATGTGGTAAGAGTATTTAATACTTACAATAAATCCAGCAATGCATAGATTTATAAGGTTAAGGTTGAGAGTAAATTTCAATCATATAAGTCAGAAGTACAAGTAAGGAGTACATATATACGTGGAGTTAAAATGATATTCGTGTTGGTAGGTAGTCAAGTGTAGCTTGTAACGGGGATGTTAATAAGGGGATTGTAGTAGTGGGTCTGGGGAGTCAGGGTATGGGTGGTGCCACATTGGACCATGAGTGTTTATTTGCTTTCAGAACATTGGCTGCTTTGCTACTGTTCTCCAGCAAATTCCAGCCCCCTCATGGCTACTTTCTCTACCACTTCTTGCAGTCATTCCCATTGATAAAAACTGCCATTTCTCCATTTTTGTGTTGGCTAAGTTCTTACAATAATTTTTGCTACTTTATGAATATAATATTCTGTGAGTGTGAGATTATTCTCCTTAAGGACCTGCATTGAAAATTATACTCGCCTCTTACTTCTCAGACTCCTTCTCTATTTCATCATCATCATCATCATCATCATCATCCCTTTCCACTTTGACTTACAACCTTCTGCTTGTGTTATGTATATCAGACTTAATTATGTAACTCTGAAATATACCTTCAGATCTTGTAATCCTAAACCACCTTATTCTGTGGAGAGAATAGACTTATCCCACTTAACTCTTGCTATCCTATCCACCCAAATAAGTACCTTAAACTCTGTTATTATTATATCATATTAGATTATATATAGATATTAGATTTATATCATCTTCAGTGATGCAGTAAATTAATTCAATAAAACTTTCTTAAGTAGTATTTCACCCCCTAGAAGGAAGAGACTAAAAACAAATAATGCAGTTTGGCTGCCCACAAAGAGTAGAATTCTAATGCAAGATGGAGGAGAAAGCATGGGAAGTATGGCAAAAATATAAAACACCACAATGTCTTGAAAATTCAGAATGCACCATAGCCATGCTAAAAATAAATAAATGAAGATAAGCTATACTATATTAACTTTCAAAGCAATGTAAACACAACCCTAAAAATTTCTGGTCAGCTGTTAAAGAAATATTGCATCCCTGCCAAACATTCAACCATAACCCCTCTCCCAATAACTCATTCCTCAAAAATGTAGTAGAATTTAACTCTTATAACATAGATATCATGCCCGGGTCCCCTTCACATGGTTGACTTTTAACAAAGTCGACTTTCATATGGATGAGACCATATGATCGACTTTTGAAAAGCCGACCATGGGGAACCGCTATCTCCGTACAGTGCGGAATGGGAAAGTTTCCCTCTTCTGCACTGTAGTGCAAACTCTGAGTTGGTATATTTAAGTTACAGGGGGTGCAGGGGGGGCTTGCCCTCCTGCTAACAGTTTTAAGTAAGTGCTTGTTGTGTTTTTTGTATTTATTTTACATGGTCAGCTTTCCGAAAGTCGATCATATGGTCTCGGCCATATGAAAGTCGACTTTGTGAAAAGTCGACCATGTAAAGTAGATCCCAACAGCCACATATCACCACATCCACTTTCACCTTCAAACCTGTGCCCACATCCTGTACAAAACTGCTTTTAAACTCAAACCATGCTTTACTTAATCTTAGAACCTTCCAACCAAGTGCCTTAAAATAGCAACCAAAAGAATTGTCTTTTCTGTCTCAATCCTTATATGTAGGTCAATCCAGTAATCCCACGTTCGCTCTCTCTGGAACACACACACACACACACCCACAGACACACACAGACACACAGACACACAGACACAGACACACAGACACACACACACAGACACACACACACACACACACACACACACACACACAGACACACACACACACAGACACACACACAGACACACACAGACACACACACACAGACACACACACACACACACACACACAGACACACACACACACACACACACACACACACACACACACACACACACACACACACACACACACACACAGACACACACACACACACACACACACACAGACACACACACACACACACACACACACACACACACACACACACACACACACACACACACACACTCCCTCTACGCAAAAGAGGAAATTCAGCAGACATTGCTAACTTTAGACCTTAGCATTCTTACCCCCCCCTCCAAAATACTTGAAAAATGTATTCAGAAACAATTGCTAAACTGTCTCCTACAGGAAGAACTCCTCTCCCGCGTGCAATACCACTTCCTTCCATACTGTAGTACTAACATTACACTTCTAATCATCAGTAAAGCTAAGAGATAATGGCAGACTAGTTTCTTCCTTATTACTTCACTTGTCTAAAGCCTTCAACACAGTTTGTTACAGCAAACTTCTACTTCAGATATCCTCACTAGGTTTACTCAGCCCACCTTTGTGTGGTTCAAAAGCTATTGTCCAATAGGTATGAGTCTGTAAAATGGCACTCCTCTCTCTTCCCATACTTCTGAGCCACCATCAGTATACCACAAGGCTCTATACTTGCTCCCGTCCCCTTTAACATTCTCACCAACACTCTCCACACATCCATACTACAGGCCTCCCTAATGCAATATGCAGATGACTTCACATTTGTGTGCATATCTCCAAAAAATTACTCAGGAAGTTTTAACAACCACTGAAACATGGCTTTGTGTAACACAAGACATGCTCAACACCCCCCACTAAAAAAAAAAAAATACTCTTCACCCCAATCTCTCTCATGTGAAAAAACAAAACGTAAAATCCTCTCTCTTAATAATAGAATCATTGTGTCAATTGTCATAGCAAATTATTAGGTATGATAGGGGAGATCATCTTAAATTCATTATGCATATAAGGAATTGCATGAAACAAGGGATGCTTTACAGAGCCAAAACCTTTCTCACCAACACAACTAAAACTATGTTTGCCACTACTTACCTCTTACGTTCACTACTTTATGCCACCCCACCCTTTCTAATCCCAGGCATCATAAAAATAAAAAACTTGAACAGTACTATAATAAAGTGGCTAAGTTTGCAACAAATACATTTTTAGCACCCACCACTGTATAGCACTAAAACATTTGTTAGAACTACCTCATCAGCTTACATTTACACAGCTTCTTACAACCTGTAAATTTATCCAGCATCCATTTTCTTGTAAAGCAATAAACACCATTCTACAAAACTATGTTTCCCATTGATCATTATGATCCAGTGACCAAAAACTCCTCTCTGTCCACAAGCTATGAAATCTGTTGGGCATGGTCTGTACTCTTACCATGTTGCTATGGCTGGAACTCCTTACCTGTATGCATCAGATAGGTACCCTCCCTCCAGTCCTTTAAAACCATTGTGAAAAACTTCCTAGCCAAAATGTGGCTCTGTTCTTGCTCAACCCCAGGATAAACTGTATCCCTAAATATGAACAAGTACCTGTTCTTACCTTACACCTCCTTGCACTCCCCCTTCTTCACTCACTTCCTTACTTCTGTCTATTTCTCTCCCCTGACACCCTTTCTAAATATGCCATAACCCTGATATGTTCTTCATCTCACATTGCTGCAGTCCTTACACTTGGGTAGTCCGCTGTCCTCGGTCGGCCCGAATATCAAAGTATAAGGCTGACGTCGGTCAGGGCGCATTTGACTGACATCAGGACGTCAGGGTACAAATGCGCATGACCGACGTCATATCCTCAGTCTTTTTTGCCGCATGGTCCGATGCAGAAGCAGTATTGCAAGTGCCGGTTGGCGTTCTGAGATTTTTCGATTTAGAAGTTTCAGACCGAGTTCAAAGTTGGCTAAGTACCCCGTTGGGGAATATTTTAGTTTTTCTTGCCTCAGTCATTTACGGATGTCAGAAAAGTTAATAATTGCATTTCTTGTGGGAAACAGATACCGCATAGAGATTATCATACTTTGTGTATTCCTTGCTTAGGGCCTGAGCACGGCGTTGTTGGCTGTCGCTCTTGTGCTAGATTTAATAAACGCACTATAAAGAGAAGGTTGGATTGTGCAAGGTTAGTCTTTGGGAAGCGGTGCAACTATAAAATGCCGTCGGATGCTCCGGCGCCGCTTCTTCAAGAAGCGCAAGGACAAGGCAGTTAAGCCTAGGCTAGAAGAACCGTCTGTACCAGACGCGGTTCTTTAGAGGTGTCGGTGGAGCGGTGGCTCCACCGGAGGTTTCTTTGTGTTCCCAGGGTGAGACCTTATTATTGCAAGATGTGGCCTCTCAGGAGACTAGTCAGGCTGAGGGGGCTTCTCATGTTACTATACTCCCCTCCCTTCCTAAGGTGGCTAGGCCCTCTCCTTCTGTTTCAAAGGCTTCCCCCAGGGGCAGGCCAGGTTTAGCTTCAGTTGGTGTTTCCCCTAGCTCTTCAGGTACTGTGCCCAAGAAGCATATGCTTAAAATGGCAGAAGATTTGATTACTTTGATTAGGGGTTCTATGCCCCCTCCTGATAAAAGACCTAGGGTGGAGCCTGAGCTGGGGGGGGTTTTGAGAAGGCTTCAGATGTTTCAGAGTCTTCGGCTGAAGACTTGCAGGAGTACTCTCCTTATTCTGATTCTGATGTGGATGATTCTACTCCTTCTGCTACTCCTCCTGAGGATTTTTCTTTTTCAGAAACTCTTCATTCCATGAGGGAGCATTTTAAGTGGGAAGGTCAGGACTTCTCTGATTCCAGGAAATGGCTTAGGGAATTTCTGTTTTTACCCCAGCATAGGCCTTTGGCTATACCTCCTGTTTTGGATGTAGTGGAAGATGTTTTTACAGAAGCTTCTCTTAATCCTGATTCTTTGCCTCCTGCTCCTGTTAAGCCGGATAGGTATTACAGGGTGCCTGAAGCTCATAAGTATCTTTTTAAGAGTCCTAGGGCAGACCCAGAAACTGTTAGCCAGGGGCCTAAAGGTGTTAAGGCTTCTGTTGTTAAGAATCCGGTTCCTGCTGACAAGGAGGCTAGGGCCTTGGATAGATGGGGAAAGAAAGTCTATACTTCTTCCACTCTTGCTATGAGGGCTCTGAATTGCCAGTTTCACATGTTGAAATACCAACATTATCTCCTTTCACTATTGAAATCTAAGGTTGATGCTCTGGCAGTAGGTATTGATTGTAAGGAGTTGCAAGATTTAGTGCATGTCTCTGAACAGGTGGGTAAGCATTCTTTGCAGTGTGGTTTTGATGCTGTACAGGCCTCGTCTAGGGTGGCTGCCACTGGGTCAGTTCTTCGCAGGCACGCCTGGCTGAGGGATCAGAATTTGTCTGAACATGTTAAAACAAGGATTTTAGATGCTCCTTTACAATCTGACGTGTTGTTTGGTCCTCCTGTTGAGACAGTTTTAAAGAAAATGGAAGACAAGGCTAAGTCTATGCAGACTGTTAAAGATTTTTTGCAGGTCCAGCCTCCAAAGTTTAGTAGAAATTGGCCTACTAAAGGGTGGACGTATCCTTCTTATGATTCACAGTCTAGGGGTAGATCTAGACGTGGTAAGGGCAGTGCCCAGGGCTCTTTCAGGCCTAGAACAGGGAGTTCTCCTGCACAGGCTTCAGGTGAGGGCAGGGGTCAGTCCTTTCGTAAGCAGACCCAATGACCTACCTTTTCAGCTGCCAGAGCCTGCTCGTCTGGCAGCACCTTTGGGAGGAAGGTTGGCACTTTTCAAAGAAAATTGGAGTTTAATTACCCAGGACAGATGGGTATTGGATATCATACACCACGGCTACAGGTTTTATTTCCATACCTTGCCTCCTTTCAAAGGCATGCCAGGCGTTCCTCCTCCACAAAGAATAGAGGCTCACAAACAGGTTTCTCTGTTGCTCCAACTAGGGGCCATACAGCCGGTCCCTCTGCCAGAAGTGGGCCTAGGATTTTATTCTCGCCTGTTCCTAGTACCAAAGAAGGGGAACACGTGGAGACCAATTTTGGATTTATCTATCCTCAACACTTATCTGGACATTCCCAAGTTCAAAATGTTGGCGTTGCAGCAGCTTTTACCTCTGCTGGGCAAAGATCATTGGATGGTAACTTTGGATCTCAAGGAGGCTTACCTTCATGTTCCTATCAGACTAAGTTGCAGAAAGTATCTGCGTTTTCGAGCTGGGACTTCTCACTATCAATTCTCTGCATTGCCCTTTGGCTTATCTACTGCCCAGAGTGTTCACGAAAGTTCTGGCTCCAGTGATAGCTTTCTTCAGACTAAAAGGAATACAGGTCTATCCTTATTTGCCCGACTGCCTAATTCTGGCTCAAGGAAGAGAAGAGCTTCTTCATCATTTGGAATATGTGATAGCAGTGCTAAGATGCCTAGGGTATTCTGTGAACGAAATAAAGTCCAGTCTAGTACCCTCTGAAGACATGTGCTTTCTGGGTGTGAGACTGAATACAGCATCCCAGATGGCCTTTTTAACCCCGGACAAACAAAAGAGTCTATCTCTTTACTTCCATCAACTATCTCATCAGTCCGGGCTGACTGCAAGGACAGTCCTTCAAGCCTTAGGGTTCATGGCATCTTGTATTCTGGTGCTTCCCAATGCCAAACTGCATATGAGGAAGCTACAATGGTATCTCAAAAATGTATGGACACAGCACTGCCAGGATCTAGACACTGTCATTCAAATAATACCTTGCATTCAAAAGGAATTTTTGTGGTGGGCTCAGGAATGTCACCTAAACAAGGGACTCTCTGTGACCCGGCCAGAGGCGAGTCAGATTTTAACGACAGATGCCTCAGACAAAGCTTGGGGAGGTCATCTAAATGGAAAGTGGATACAAAACAAGTGGCCTGTCAGACTACAACATCTACATATCAACATGAAGGAGATGTTAGCAGTCCAGTTTGCATTAATTGCTTTCAAGGAATTACTTCTTCCAGGGCAGGTGTTGATTCTAACAGACAACACAACTGTCATGTGGTACATCAACAAGCAAGGGGAACATTCTTATCCTCTATGCAGGCAAGCAATGATTTTGTGGGAGACTGCTCTCAGTTTACAGCTCAATCTACAGGCAAGGTTTCTGCCAGGAGCACAGAACTCCTTAGCAGATGTGTTGAGCAGACAAATTATGGATCCCCACGAGTGGAAATTGGATCCTCATGTATTTCAGAAATTGACAGTGTCATGGGGAACTCCAGACATAGATCTGTTCGCTTCTCCATTAAACCATTAGCTGCCAAAGTTTTGCACAAAAAGGTTTCATCCCACAGCTTGGAAAGTGGATGCTCTTTCTTTCAATTGGAGCAATCTTCATCTGTATGCCTTTCCACCTCTGCCTCTCCTCCCAAAGGTACTTCTAAAGGTCAGACAGGACAAGCCAAGGATGATTTTAATAGCTCCGGATTGGCCTCGACAACACTGGTACCCATTACTGAGAAGTCTGGT
The DNA here is from genome assembly GCF_019279795.1 of Protopterus annectens. Taxonomy (NCBI): domain Eukaryota; kingdom Metazoa; phylum Chordata; order Ceratodontiformes; family Protopteridae; genus Protopterus; species Protopterus annectens. Next base: position 385,826,292 of record NC_056741.1, on the reverse strand, counting down.
ACGGAAGCCTCCATGGCCTTTGCCTTCGATTCCACACCTGTTGTCGCAGGAGGACAGCCATTTGCTAAATGTCAAGCTTCACTCTCTGCACCTAACAGCCTGGCATATTCTGTTTTGAACCATAGTGGGCCTCCACTTCCTCAGCAAGTTTTGAATGTTATTTTGGAAGCTAGGAGGCCTAGTACAAGGAAAGTGTATGCAGACAAATGGAAGAGATTTTTGTTTTGGAGTGCAGCTAAAGATTTTGATGTTTCTGAGCCTAATTTGTGTGTGGCTCTTCAATATCTTACTGAGTTACTGGACAAAGGTTTGTCTTTCTCTTCTATTAAAGTTCATGCTACAGCCATTTCAGCTCACTATGATTGCAACCCACCATTGTTTTCTCATCCTTTGTTCAAGCAATTTCTTAGAGGGGCAAAGAATATAAGACCCCCACGAAGAGCTCCTACTCCTGCTTGGGATCTCAATTTTGTGTTGGAGAAACTCACTCTACAACCTTTTGAGCCTGCAGCTACTGCTGAGTTGAAATATTTATCATGGAAGACTGCTTTTTTGTTGGCCATTACCTCTGCAAGAAGGGTTTCTGAATTACAGGCCCTTATGGCAGTTGAGCCTTTCTTGATTTTCCATAAGGATAGGGTATCATTACGTACTAATCCTTCCTTTATGCCTAAGGTGGTTTCTAGTGTGGCTTTAAACCAAACTATTCATTTGCCTACTTTTTATGCAAATCCCCAAAATAAAGGGGAAAAGATTTTACACACTTTAGATGTCCACAGGCAGTTGCGTTATTATTTGGACAGAACTAAAGGGTTCAGGCAGTCTCAGCAGTTGTTTGTTTCTTTTGCTTTGAGTTCTCAGGGCAAGCCTGTATCAAAACAAACTATTTCTAAGTGGATTGGGTTTTGCATTGCTTTCTGTTATTCCCATCATGGCAAGGAGATTCCAGCTGGGATTAGGCCTCATTCCACTAGGGCTACTGCCACTTCAACAGCTTTTGAGGGAGTGGCAACCAAGGATATTTTGGAGGCAGCTACTTGGAGTTCTGTGCATACTTTCTCTAGGCATTATCACCTGCCACTTTACTCTAAGTCCAGGGCTGGTTTTGCCACTGCTGTTTTGCAGGGCATTTTGGCAGCTCCTGCTTCCTTGTAGTTAGCCATCCTCCCTTACCTCTGCTTTGGGATTCTACCCAAGTGTAAGGACTGCAGCAATGTGAGATGAAGAACATAGTACAGTTTTGTACCTACCATAAATGTAGATGTTCGAAGATCCACATTGCTGCAGTCCAATTTACCCTCCCTCCTTCCCCTCTGTAGTTAGAGGCGGTTGTGTGGGTTGGGTTGTACATTTTGTGTATATTGTATATATTGTACATATAGTTAGTGCAGGGGTGGTTGGTTGGTTGTTTGCTGTCTTTTGGTTTTGACCTTTATTTTTAGGGTCTTCTGACATCTGGGGCAAGAAAAGACTGAGGATATGACGTCGGTCATGCGCATTTGTACCCTGATGTCCTGATGTCAGTCAAATGCGCCCTGACCGACGTCAGCCTTATACTTTGATATTCGGGCCGACCGAGGACAGCGGACTACCCAAGTGTAAGGACTGCAGCAATGTGGATCTTCGAACATCTACATTTATGGTAGGTACAAAACTGTACTTTTTTTTTTCTCGCATCATATTCACTCCCTGTTTGTATTATACTAACTTGACTTTCATTTCTCTATGAAGTGGCTTACATCTCTCTAAATATTAAATTATTCACATAAATGTTGTATCTATTCTTAACCGATGTGCTCACATTGTCTGTAATTTGGTGTAATTATTTAAACTGTAGATGTTCTTGTATTATTTTTGAAGATTGTAAAATTATTGTTCTAAAAACGTTTTTGTAAAACTTTGGGGATTTTCTAACTGGGCTTCCTCTGAAAATGGGCACCTTCCCTGTTGGACTTTCCAGGTAATTAAATGTCAATAAATAAATATTAATTATAGTCCCCACCATCTCCTCTGGTTGATAAAAAAATATGCATTGTTAGTGTATAAAACAAAAGGGGTAAAAAACATTTTCACTGCTTGTATCTTACTATCCATAATCAAGAGTTTCCAGCTTCTCATTTGTTATCTTTTCTTTTGTTTAGTCTCTTCCCACATATCCATAGCTGCCATAACAGAATATTCAATCCCTGTTTGTATTATACTAACTTGACTTTCGTTTCTCTATGGATATTGCTGAACCAATTCATGTAGTTTACCATAATAGCCTTTGTATCTGCCTTCAGTTTATATCTTGAAAAGATCTAAAACTGCTTCAAAATGTTGCAAAACACCAAAATATGCTTTTCTGAATTTATTAAAAAGTAATATTTTCTAAGAATAAAGTTAACTCTTCTTGATTACCACACAAGTTATATCCTTGAATTTGTGAGTCCCCTATTTTCTTTGATAATAGCTCTAAATATAAAGTACATAACAGTGGGGAAAGAGGGCACCCCTGCCTTTTCCCTCTGTTTATGCACAGGTTGTCTGAGAGAAACCCTCCTACCTTAATTCTTGTCTGTGATCCTTCATGTATCCTCCTACTTAACCCTATTATTCTACCAGGAAATGCAAATGCTGCCATTGGCCTATTTATCCCAGCTAACTCTATTGAATGCTTGCTCTGCATCAAGATCCACCAACAGTTATGGCATTTACATAAAATCTACTACCCTCTGGATCACCATTGTTCTATTAATGTTGTCAAATGTTTGCTTTCCTGCCCCAAAACCACATTGATCTATCTCTCAATTTTGATAACACCTTTGCCATTCTCATATCTAGTATTAGACATAAACACTTATGGTTTAAAATTGAAATGGGTCTATTTGAAGCAGGGTCTGAAGGGGCATTACCCTTTTTTATATGTCTTTAAAAACTCAGTAAACCTTTCCTTTATTGCATATTCCAGGTGTCCTAAACATGGTGGGTGGGTGTGGGTGCTCATTCTAGAGTGAGAGAATGGCTTATGAGTCATGAGCTTCAACTTCCATCTCATACCCAACTCTTCTGAGCCTCTGTCCTACCATTGTTTGTACAGTGTGTACTATTAACTTGCTGTTCAGCCCCAACCATGTGGACATTTGGAACGGTGGTGACAGTTCATTAACAGTAGTGGTCCTGTACTTTTTTGAAGTTCAGCAGACTGTCAAAAGTGTGGCCATTCCCAAAGGCTTAAAATGGCACATAAAGCAGGTAGCCTAGTACTTGCCTATGAACCTACCTATTTCATTGTGTTTTATACCTGCTTGTTTTCCTGTTGATGAGAAGTAGGACAATAGTAGGGAGCAGAGCTAAAAGAACAGATCATTGATACCCAGTGTCATGGACTGCAAGACAGATTGAGAAAGCAAGTAGGTCTTTTAAAGGGTTTTAAAGTGTAGATAAAATTATTCCATAATTGACTATGTGCTGCAGTGGCCTGTCACCTGACTGCATTGCTGGAATTCTGGGTTTGGTTAGTGAACCCAGAGCTTGAAGGCATTTCTGGAGGGGGGAGGGATTGACTTGAGCAGGTAAAGCCTGCTGTCCTATCCCAGAGGAAGGGAATGAGCTTCCTTATAGTTCTTAGTGTCTTACTAAGCTTACAGCCAAGGACACCATCAAGAAGCTCACCCATATCATCCTGTACTGGTGGGAGATTAATAGTGTTCCCATTAAATATATCATCTAGCGCGGAGTTGCCACAGGAGCACACAAGAGCAGCGGCGGTTAATCAAGGTTAAACTATTCGGGCTACCTAAAGTCCACTCTTCAAATTTTCCCTTAAAACAGCCTTCCTTGAACTGTGCTGCTGATCTAACCAGCGTATTCTATATCTAAAAAGCTCAACTCTACTTGATTCCTAAGTAGAATATTCTCTATCTGTAAAGCCTAGCACTTGCTCCTAAAGTACTTTTTTACTTGATATAGCACTTTTATTATACATAGTACCCCACCAGCCAAAAAAACCCTTTCGATCACCCACATCCCCCGGAGACTTTTAAAGTCCTAGTCTATTCCTTCTAGCATGTTGAGGGATCAGTTGCTAGTGTCCTCTCCTGCTCAGCTGGTGAATCTGGGAATATTGAGGCAATGTTACTATTGTCTCATGTACACGGACAACCCTCTCCTTCTCCCACAAAACACAAATACATGCGAGATGCAACTATATAGCCAAACTGGAGGCTGAGCTCTCTCAACATAGGACTGGTAAGACCAGACAGGAGGAGAAGGTAACCACACACACCACAAACCCAGTCTCACATAGTACTATCACAACTTCAAATCATACACATAAATACACAAAGACATATTCGGAGGCTCTGATCAAAAATCTACCAAAACAGCAGAGGCCACCAAAGCAGACACCCAAACAACTGCCACCTCAGGACACAACACATGCAACACATAGACCACATAGTCAGTGTGCCAAACAGTCACAGCCCATAAGGCCAAACACAATGCCAGACACACTCGTCATTGGTGACTCCATAGTCAGACACACTGATGTCCCGCTCACCAGATTGAACAAGGAAAAGGTCACAGTAAGCTGCCTGTCGGGCGCTAGAATCCGCCACATAACGCAAGCACTCAGGTCTCTCAACAGCAGGTACAAATATGACTCTGTCATTGTCCACGCTGGTGTGAACGACCTGAGACGTACCTCCTTGGACTACATGAAAAGTGACATAGAGCAGCTCTCTGATTATGTAGCCCAGGCAGGTATGACCTTGACCTTGAGCAGTATCTTACCTTCACCAAGAATGATGCCACAATACAGTGACAAGATGATCAGCTTTAATAATTGGCTTAAACTCTGGTGTCATTCAAAGGGGATCCAATGTCTGTCTGCCTGGGATGACATGCTGGACAAGCCACGCTGCTTCGCAAGGGACGGCTTGCACCTGTCACCCCTGGGCTTCCGGATATTGGCAAAGGCTCTTGCCACCCCATAGTGCCTTTTTAGGCAAGGCTCAAATTCTAAACCTACCACCCTAGAACAAAAAAGGAAAAAAACTAAGGGTAATGCTGCTCAATGCCAGAAGTCTCAACCTCAAGATACACGCACTCGAGGCCCTTCTCAGTATGGAGAACATCGATGTCTGTGCTGTGACTGAAACCTGGTTCAAGGCTCCTGAGAGCACCCCGGCACTATCAGGTTTTACCTCATATCATGCGTTCCGGCCCCAAAATCCGGACAACACCAAGAAAGGAGGGGGGGTGTCTATATTCATCAAGAACACCCACACCTCAAGGTTGGTGGCAACGCACGATGCATCGGAGACCATCCAGGTGCAATTAACCATAGGCAAGACTGCTCTACAATTTGTAGCATGTTACAGGCCACCCTCTCAATCTCAGGAACCTCACGTAGCTTTCCTGAAAACACTGGAGGGGATAAATGTATCTCCAAACACCATCATACTAGGTGATTTCAACTACCCGAATATAGACTGGGATCACTACTCAAGCCCAAACACTCTAGCCCAAAGGTTCCTAGAGTTCATAAACTCTAATGCCATGGAACAACTAGTCACCATCCCCACAAGAGGAGATAACATACTAGATCTCATCATCATGAACATGGGGTCACAATGTTCAACACCGGAGGTATACCCTTCACTGGTGAGATCAGACCATAAACTAATCTCACTGGAAGTCCACATCCCGCCCCCACCTGAGATAAAAAAGACCACAGTGAAGAACTTCTCAAAAGCCGACTTCACACTTCTAAAGGCTAGTGTGGTCTCTTTTAAGGCCCCCGAGACTGCGGAAACCATTACTCAAGCCGCGGAATCACTTACAAATGCCTTCTACCAGCATCTACAGGACTGCATGGATCAGGCAATCCCAAACAAAACAAAGATTCTTTGTACCAAAGGCAAGCGTCCAGTTTGGTGGACCCCAGCCATAAACCAGCTCTACAACAAAAGGAGGAAGCTACTACAAGATAGAGCAAAATCCTTAAAAGGGAAAACACCCTTGATCATTATAAGTAAAAAACTAAGATCTCTCATAAAATCATCCAAGGCAAATTGTGAGAGAAGAGTCGCTAAGGACTCAAAGGACAATCATAAGGCCTTCTTTAGCTATGTTAGAAATCTGGGAGGAAACTCCCAGATATGCTCAGAATTAGTTCAAAATTATGTAAAAATTACTGAACCTACAGACATCGCCAACATACTGGCTGACATGTTCAGTGCAAACTTCTCCCCCCCCCCTCCCCCCCAAAAGGTGAGATATCTATACCAGAGAATTATAGCCCCCCAAACATCTCTAACGCTCAGGTGAGAACTGCTCTTTCCAAGGCAAAAAACACAGCATCCATGGGACCAGATGGTGTCCCTGGATGTGTGCTCCATGAACTCAATGAGGAATTAAACCCGCAGTTAGGGCAGCTGTTTAATCTTAGCCTCTCCTCAGGATACGTGCCTAAGGAGTGGCGTACAGCAACTGTGATCCCACTTCACAAAGGCGGTGCCTCCACCGACCCGGGAAATTACCGCCCCATCAGTTTGACAAGCTTGATCTGCAAAGCTATGGAGAGGATCATAATGGAACTCATAAATAGACATAGGAGACTTGCAGACTTTGGATCCGACCCAGTTTGGCTTTGTCAAGGGCAGATCATGCCTTTTAAACCTGGTTGACTTTTTTGAAACAGTCACCAAGGCCATCGATGAGGGAAAGGCAGTCCACACAGCCTACCTCGACCTGGCAAAAGCTTTCGACACAATACCCCACTCAGGTATCATTGAAAAACTCATCAGCTTAAATGTAAACCCATACGTCACAAGATGGGTTGCAAATTGGCTAAGTGACAGAACCCACATGGTCAGAGTTGCTAGCGCCATGTCGGACTCAAAGCCTGTCACAAGTGGTGTCCCACAGGGCTCAGTACTGGGCCCTCTCCTGTTCGGCATCTACTTTTCAGAAGTACAAGCAAACACAGGAGGATTATGGCTGACAAAATTTGCAGATGACTGCAAACTGGGCGCCATAGTTGAGAACACATCTGGCACAGATATCCTTCAAAAGGGTCTTATAGAAACGGAAAACTGGTGCCAGAGCCATGGCCTAAAGTTAAACGCCAAAAAAATGCGTAGTCATACCCTTCGGAAAAACAAGGTTACCCCTAGCTACCATATAGGCAGCAACCCACTAAGCACAGAAGAGGTTATCAGGGACCTGGGTACCCAGGTTGACAGTAACCTTTCATTTGACACTCACGTAGCCTAAGTAGTTAGGAAGACCTTCTACATTGCCCACCTGATCATGAAGGGATTCACATCTAGATCAAGGGAAGTCATCATCCCCCTGTACTAATCACTCATCAGACCAATGATTGAGTACAATGCCCCATTCGGAATGTATCTGACACAACACCTGCAGCAGCTGGAAAGGCCCCAAAAGTTCCTCACCAAAAGGATAAAGGGTCTCAAAAATATGCCCTATGCTGCCCGACTGAAGGAACTTCAGCTCTATTCAGTCGTTTACCGTCTGCTCAGAGGTGACCTGTGCCTGACATACAAGGCCATGTCCAACCCAGAATTGATGAACATGCTTCACCTCAAAAAATCTAGATCCCTCAGAACTACAAGGGCGGGAGACCTAAACCTTGACACAGTTATTAATAGGACATGCTGGAGGGACAGATTCATCACCCAGAGACTCCCTATGCTGTGGAACAAAATCCTGGTACATGTGAGGCAGAGCACCTCTCTGGCTTTGTTCAAGAGAAATCTTGACCAATGGATGGGAGACCGCAGATATACCCCAGGGATTATCTCAGTGTCACTGCTTGACAGAGGCACAGCAATAATGGGCATAGTATCCTCCAAACTAAAGGGGTGGCGAAAGCCACAAAACTCTGGGCTAGGCTTATAAATGCCCTTGGGCAGATAGCCTAGTATGAACCTATGAACCTATCTCCACATATTTGAGGTTACAATTTGCGATCACCCATCCAAGCATCTAGACAAAGTTCAAGGTTGCCAGAGAAGTGTTCTGCTTCATATGTAAGGGAAGCCTATTCCTGAAATAAGAGTTATGTTCATTTTGGTGCCTGTCACACCATTTGGTATTGTTAATGTATCAGTATACGTTTAGCTGTTTAGAGTGGGTATATCATTTACCACGTTTTGCTAATGTGAGGGAGTTCAGAGAGGGCATAGTCATATCTAGCACAGAAGGCTAAACAAAGATTACAACTTTAAGAGTGAATAGAATAGAGGGATAAACCTTTGTCTGTCAAGTATAGCTAATGTACTAAGATCTACGATTCTTTGGTGAGGAAACATTGATACCCTCTTTGTTTTGTGGGTGTTTAGTGAGATGCAAGCCAGAGGAGGAGTAAAGTGGGCCTGTAACTAGAACAGACATTGAAGAGAGATCATGAAAGACAGGTTGTGCAAGGCAGAAGGCTTTTCTAAACTTCAGAGAGATATGTGCTGTTCAAAGGGGAATTTACCAACATAGCTACCTAAGTCCCTGATAACTGGATCAAATGTAAGTGGAGCAATATCCATATGGTGTGTGGTGCTGGTTGTGGATTTACTAGAGGAAACTGTACTGCATTTTAACACACCCATGATTAACAAAATAAACATCTATATAGTTCAGGTCTTGCTGGAGAATTTGAATGGTATAATGGGATTTGATAAATACCCTCCATTTGCAGTTATCAGCATAGTTAGCTGTAGTCTCTTGATATAGTTTTTCACATCTGTGAAACATATGTCAAGGAGGAGGGGCCCATGGCAAAGCCTGTGGGATACTACTACTGTTTTTTTTCCAATCTACAACATATACTCTTGACCTTATTTTTGTTTAAATCTGTTAATTTTGGTAGAGCAGTGATCACAAATTAACCAATACGAGTATCATCCCCTGCTGGGTTGGTTGCAACCTTACATTCATAAGCAGCTTTACATTTCCTATTGGTAAGCTTAAGGGGCATACCATTTCCCTTTTATAATAATGGAGCCCTTTTATAGAGGGGCAGGAACTTTTGCTTTGTATCATAGATTTTGCTGATATTGGACTTTGATCGTGAGTTTGGTTTTAAACTTTCCATTATGCTTGTGTCATATGTGTATGGATGCCTCAGTACATCCGTCCAGAAGGAGTAACATTCAGCAGAGTAGACAGCAGCCTTGGTACAAGGTTTGCTGAGTAGTTGTACCATTTGTGCTTATCAGTACTTAGCAAGTAATTTGATTTTTGGAGTAATCCTGAATGTAGAGGAGTTATTGACACAAAGGTATCCCTTGGTGAAGGCCAGAGGTCTTGGTCTTGGTGCTGAGTCCTACTGTGCTACAGGTAGCACATCAATAATGTACTTAAACAAGGACCGTGAAGTGCAAATGTTTGTAAGGTGAAAGTTACGTGTGTCGCCTGTTCACTTGCACAGTTCCGTCACTTTGAGAAAGTTTTGAACTGCATAAACAGGATGATATAACTCTCTTGGCTGCTCAGTCTCATATTTCCTGCAGGGTAAATGAAGCAAGGATATGAAAAAGGATTGATTGACAGCCAGGGAAACAAGGTGATGTATATCTTCATATTCTCTAATCTTGGTATTTCCTGACTGCTTTCATTTTGCTTTCTAGTATTACTAGTGCTTGTATACATTCTCTAATCAATTCACCTAGTAAAAAGTACTATGTTGCACCATTTTAAGGGCAAGTGTCAAACAACAGAACCCTTAAACAAGTTATAGGGATAAGTTATTATGTCATTCTATGTTGAATATATCAGAGACAACAAGGAAAGGTGCCCTAATCTTTGCATACAGTTTCTGTCCTCTGTACTACCAGTGTTTAGTAAGATATTTTTTTTGTATGGTATGAGCAGAATTTATAGGTTCATAGGTTGATACTAGGCTATCTGCCCTAGGGCATTTATAAGCCTAGCCAGTGTGTGTTTGGCTTTCGCCACTCTTTTAGATTAGTTGACTGTGCCTCTGTATAGTAGGTCACAGAAGGTAGCCCTTTCAAGGTTAGTTTACTGTACCTCTGTCAAGCAGGGACACAGAAGAGATCCCAGGGGTAAACTTACGATCTCCCATCCACTCGTCAAGATTTCTCTTGAAGAGGGTCAGTGAGGGGCTCTGCCTAACATGGATTGGGATTTTGTTCCAGAGTGAGGGGAGCTTCTGGGATATGAATCTGTCCCTCCAGCATGTCCTATTTATTTCTGTGCTGAGGTTCAAGTCCCTGGAGCGTGTAGCTCTAAGGGATTTGGATTTCCTGAGCTTAAGTATGTCCATTAATTCTGGGTTGGACATAGATTTATACGTCAGACACAGATCGCCTCTGAGTAGGCGGTACGCAACTGAGTAGAGCTGGAGTTTCTTTAGCCGAACTGCACAGGGCATCTGTTTGAGCTCCTTGATCCTCTTGGTGAGATACTTCTGGGGTCTTTCCAGTTGCTGAAGGTACATCCCAAATGGGGCATTGTACTCAATTATGGGCCTGATAAGAGATGAGTAGAGGGGCACAATGACCTCTCTTGATCTAGATGTGAACCCTTTCATGATAAGGTGGGCTATATAGAAGGTCTTTCTAACCACTTTGGCAACGTGATTGTCAAAGGAGAGATTGCTATCTACTTGGGTCCCCAAGTCCCTAATTACTTCTTCCAGATTAATGGATTACCACCTATGTGGTAATTTGTGGGCACTTTGTTTTTCCCAAAGGGGATGACTATGCACTTTTTGGCATTTAGCTTTAGGCCATGGCTCTGGCACCAGTTATCCGTCTCTGTGAGACCCTTTTGGAGGATGCTTGTGTCAGCCGGAGAGTCAATTACAGCACCCAGTTTGCAGTCATCTGCGAACTTGGTCAGCCATACTCCACCCGTGTTAGCCTGTACCTCGGAGAAATATATACCGAACAAGAGAGGTCCCAGGACTGAGCCTTGTGGGACGCCACTTGTAACTGGTTTAGAGTCTGACATGGCACCTGCTATTCTGACCATGTGGGTTCTATCCCTGAGCCAGTTTGCAACCCATCTTGTGACATAGGGGTTGATATTTAAGCTGGTGAGCTTATTTATGATGCCCGAGTGGGGTATTGTGTCGAAGGCTTTTGCGAGTTCCAGGTAGGCTGTGTGGACTACCTTCCCTTCATCTATGGCTTTGGTAACTGTTTCAAAGAAGTCGACCAGGTTCAAGAGGCAAGATCTGCCATTAACGAAGCCGAATTGGGTAGGATCCAGTGTCTGGAGGTTCCCAATGTCTTTGTTTATGATTTCCATGATGATACGCTCCATAGCTTTGCAGACCAGGCTAGTCAGGCTTATAGGGCGATAGTTTTCGGGGTCTGTTGTGGCACCACCTTTGTGGAGTGGGACCACTGTTGCTGTACGCCATTCCTTGGGTACATATCCTGTAGTAAGGCTGAGATTGAACAGTGACTTTATATGAGGGTTTAGTTCTTCTTGGAGCTCGTGTAAGACGCAGCCCGGGACACCATCTGGTCCCATTGATGCTCTGTTTTTGGCTTTGGAGAGGGCAGCTCTCACCTGTGAATCTGTGATCTCAGGAAGGCTACACCCTGTTGGGATAGGCATTTGCTCTTTTGGGGGGCAAGGGGGAAAGAAGTTTGCACTGAACCTTTCCGCCAGGATGTTGGCAATGTCTGTGGGTTCAGTGTATTTCTTGTCATTTTGCACTAACTCAGAGCATATCTGGGAGTTGCCTCCCACGTTTCTGACATAACTAAAGAAGGCCTTGTGATTATCTTTAGTGTCTTGTGCAATTTTTCTTTCGAAGCTGGCCTTGGATGATTTTATGAGGGATCGTAGTTTCTTGCTAGTACTGATCAGTGACGCCTTCCCTTTTTGGGATTTTGCTCTGTCATGTAGTAGCTTTCTCCTTCTGTTGCATAGCTTATTTATGGCCGGGGTACACCAGACAGGTCTCCTGCCTTTGGAAGAGTGAGTCTTGGTTTTATTTGGGATAGCATGCTCCATGCATTCCTGTAGGTGTCCATAGAATGCTTTTGTAAAGGATTCTGCATTTTGGGCCATATTTTCCACTGGCCCGGGGGCTTTGAAGGATTCCACCTCAGTTTTGAGAAGTGTGAAGTCTGCTTTTGAGAAGTTCTTCACTGTGGTTTCCTTTGCTAGGGGTGGGGACGGAATATGGATGTCCAGTGAGATTTGTTTATGGTCTGATCTTACCAATGAGGGGTATACCTCTGGTGTGGAACATAGAGACCCAATGTTGGTGATGACCAGATCCAATATGTTTTCCCCTCTTGTGGGATTGGTGACCAGTTTTTCCATAGCATTTGAGTTTATAAATTCTAGGAACCGTTGGGCGAGGGTGTTTGGGCTTGAGTAGTTTTCCCAATCGATGTTTGGGTAGTTGAAGTCACCCAGTATAATAGTGTTTGGAGAGACCTTCATATTCTCCAGTGTTCTCAGGAAAGCCGAGTGAGATTACTCTGTTTGGGAGGGTGGTCTCTGTAGCAGGCTGCAAACTGAAAGGCAGTTTTTCCCACTGTTGCACATGGATGGTCTCTGATGCTTTGTGCAATGCCACTAACCTGGAGGTGTGGGTATCTTTGATAAATATGGATACTCCCCTTCCGTTTGTGGTTTGGTCCGAGTTTTGGGGCCGGAAAGCATGGTATGAAGTATAACCTGTTAGTGCTGGGGTGCTCTCAGGAGCCTTGAACCAGGTTTCTGTTACTGCACAGATATCGATATTTTCCATACTAAGGAGAATCTCAAGTGCATGCATCTTGAGGTTTAGACTTTTGGCGTTGAACAGCATTACCCTTAGTTTTTTTTTTCTTTGTATTGTCTATGGGGGTGGGTTTGTCTTTTGAGCCTTGCCTAAAAAAGGCACTATGTGGGGAGTCAAGAGCCTTTGCCAGTATTCGAAAACCCAGGGGTGACAGGTGCAAGCCGTCCCTAGCGAAGCAACATGACTTGTCGAGCATGTGATCCCAGGCTAAGACACTGGATCCCCTTTGAATGACACCAATACTTTAGCCAATTGTTAAAATTGATCATTTTGTCTTTATACTGTGGCATCATTCTTGGTGAGGGTAAGATGCTACTCAAGGTCAGGGTCATACCGGCCTGGGCTACATGATCAAAGAGCTCCTGTACGTCTTTTTTCATGTAGTCCAGGGAGGTACGTCTCAGGTCATTCACACCAGCATGGACAATGACGGAGTCATATTTGTACTTGCTTTGGAGTGACCTGAGTGCTTGTGTTATGTGGCAGATCCTGGCACCCGATAGGCAGCTTACAGTAACCTTCTCCTTGTTCAGCCTGGTGAGTCGGATGTCAGTGTGTCTGACAATAGTCACATATTACAAGTGTATTAGGTGTGTTGTTTAGCCATAAGGGCTGTGACTGTGTGGCACACTGACTTTGTGAGCTATGTGCTATGTGGATATTGTTTCGTGGTAGGTGTTGCTTGGATGTCTGCTTTGGAGGTCTCTGCTGCTTAGGCAGATTTTTATTTAGAGCCTCCAAGTATGTTTTTGTGTGTTTATGTGTTTGGTTTGCTGATGCGATAGGTCTATGTGAGACTGGATTTGTGGTGAGTGTGGTTACCTTCTCCTCCTGACAGGCTGTTGCCAGTACTGGGTTGAGAGAGCTTAGTCTCCAGATTGGCTATATAGTTGCATCTCTCACATATATTTGAGCTTGTTGGGAGGAGGAGAGAGTGGTCTGTATACATAAGGCAGTTGTAACATTGCCTCAAGATTCCCAGATTCACCAGCTGGACTGGAGTGTAAACCCAAAACTGACCTTTGGACATGCCTGAATAATATAGGGAACTACTTATTGACTGATCAGAAAGAACCAATAGGGAGCAAGTGCTTAGAAGGAGTATAAGAGGATGTAGTGCTTTAGTTTGTGTTTACCTAGGAGATTACTTATACGAGCAAGTGCAGGGCTTTAGAATGAAAATAGAGTGCTTAATTAGAGATTTACAGCAGTTCTAAGGGAAAAAGTGAAGAGCAGACTTTGTGGAGCAGGGGATAGTTTAAACCTGTTTAAGAGGCGCTGCCCGACGCTGCTCTGTGCACAAGACCATGCAAAAAGACAGTTGCAGGGTTTTAAGAGAGAGAGAGATCAAGGAGTTTAAAATTGACCCAAAAACGGCCAATAAAACTACAGCTTCTAGGCAGTAACCACTCCTACAGGGACATGCAGGCTGCTCAGTGTTAACCACTGCCACTGGTGAACACCGAGACTTCCCTTTAGGCCAGGCAAGCACTGGCCTCCAAGAAACTTACAAATAGTTAATTTCAGAAAGTGGGAAAAAAGCAAGATTTTTTTTGTTTTTTTCTTTTTCTGTTTTAGTTTAAAGGTAGCAGAGATATACAAGTAGCAAAATATTCACAACAGTGCAATAAATGACCCCACACCTGAGTGCTAGGCCAAAGTCAGGTAAAATGCAATTTTAAGAGAAAAAAACGATTTTAAATTAAGTGCAACACAGGAAATGCAGTAAACAGGCTCTAGATTTGTTCTAAATACTGTTTCTAATACAGATATAAACTTTAGCAAGCCAAAAAATGCCGAAAAGTAGGAGGCAAAGCAGTAATTCTAAACAAAAAAAAAATCAGAAGAAAATACTTAAAATCTCAAAAGTGGCTCCTTTCTTCTCTCAGCATTTTCTCCCCTTGGTAGGTGCTTCAGCAACAACTAACAAGCCTGGAAAGACACCAAAACCACGAGGCAGCAGGGTTTTAAGAGAGAGAGATCAAGGAGTTTAGAATAGACCCAAAATGGCCAATAAAATTACAGCTTCTAGGCAGTAACCACTCCTACAGGGACATGCTGCTCAGTGTTAACCACTGCCACTGGTGAGCACAGAGACTTCCCTTTAGCCCAAGCAAGCACTGGCCTCCAAGAAACTTACAAACAGTTCAGAACAGCAAATCTGTAACTGAACTTTCTTAAATTTCAGAAAGTGGGAAAAAGGCAAGATTTTTTTTGTTTGTTTTAAAGGTAGCAGAGATACACAAGTAGCAAAATATTCACAACAGTGCAATAAATGACCCCACACTTGAGTGTGCTAGGCCAAAGCAAGTTTTGAGAGAAAAAAAACGATTTTAAATTAAGTGCAACACAGGAAATGCAGTAAACAGGCTCTAGATTTGTTCTAAATACTGTTTCTAATACAGATATAAACTTTAGCAAGCCAGAAAACGCTAAAAAGTAGGCAGCAAAGCAGTAATTCTAAACAAAAATCAGAAGAAAATACTTAAAATCTCAAAAGTGGCTCCTTTCTTCTCTGTGTTTTCTCCCCTTGGTAGGTGCTTCAGCAACAACTAACAAGCCTGGAAAGACGCCAAAACCACGAGGCAGCAGGGTTTTAAGAGAGAGAGATCAAGGAGTTTAGAATTGACCCAAAATGGCCAATAAAACTACAGCTTCTAGGCAGTAACCACTCCTACAGGGACAGGCAGGCTGCTTAGTGTTAACCACTGCCACTGGTGAACACAGAGACTTCCCTTTAGGCCAGGCAAGCACTGGCCTCCGAGAAACTTACAAACAGTTCAGAACAGCAAATCTGTAACTGAACTTTCTTAAATTTCAGAAAGTGGGAAAAAAGCAAGATTGTTTTGTTTTTTTCTTTTTCTGTTTTAGGTTAAAGGTAGCAGAGATACACAAGTAGCAAAATATTCACAACAGTGCAATAAATGACCCCACACCTGAGTGCTAGGCCAAAGTCAGGTAAAATGCAATTTTAAGAGAAAAAAACTATTTTAAATTAAGTGCAACACAGGAAATGCAGTAAACAGGCTCTAGATGTGTTCTAAATACTGTTTCTAATACAGATATAAACTTTATCAAGCCAGAAAATGCCGAAAAGTAGGCGGCAAAGCAGTAATTCTAAACAAAAAATCAGAAGAAAATACTTAAAATCTCAAAAGTGGCTCCTTTCTTCTCTCAGCGTTTTCTCCCCTTGGTAGGTGCTTCAGCAACAACTAACAAGCCTGTCCTTTATCATGGTATAGCAAGGGAGATCCACATTTATACTTCTAATATTAAAGGATAAATATGAGTAGTCACACTTAACATAAACAGCCGTGGTGTAAAGTTATCTGTTAGTGTGAATTGTCCACAATTTTTGCAAAGCATCCTTCATTTTGCCTTATATTTTTTGCTCTGTCCCTTGTAAAATTTTGGTTTTCTGGTAAATAACCCAGGATTACAGTGACTCAGTAATACCAGTTATTACAGTCGCATATTTCTTGTTATTGTATACATTCCCTATTATACCGCAGCAGGGCTAGCCACACAGTGGTGTAAACCTTGGCTCTAGATCAGTGGTGCACAATGTCCGGCCCCAGGGCCAAATCTGGCCCTCACCGCAACGCCATCCGGCTCCGAGAGAGTAACCAAAATTAAAAAAAAAAAAATGAAAAAATACTATGCCTTACTCCAGTCACACAAACTTTCCAGCACATGCTTTCTTACCTAATTGACTGCAGTTGTGCACACCTATAATTTTAGCTGCAGAAGTAACTATTCCTTGTTGTTTATAACTTGTAGTCTGTGAACAGTAGGACCTTTCTGCATGAGTTTGTAATAAGTCATGACTGCAAGCCAGAATAAAGGTAAACGCAAAGTTGATGTAGAAAACAGGCAATTTCATGACTGCTGTCTTAAGTAAAAATGTCAATCAGCTGTACCTATTGTTAACTCGTAATGAGTTACTATGTTTTGAGGTGGCCCACAGATGCATTAAGAATTCATGTAGTGGCCCTCCCCACAAAAAGGTTGTGCACCACTGCTAGATGATTGTCACTCTTGAAGTGACTCCCTGACCCCATGTGCAAAAATGGGAAAAGGGGTTGTGGATTGACGGATATTTCTTGTTATTCCTAAAAAGTATGTTGACACAAAAGCTTTTCCTTTAACTTTTTAAGTTAATTTGAGTAATATTTAAAAATGTCCCTGATTTTGGTCCTTTGTCCCTGATTCTAGAGCAAAGAGGTTGAGAGCTATGACCACATATAGCAAAGATAACAATGATAAGGCCTTATGATGATTATGCCTCATGTGAGTACAAATGATATGAAGGATACTCTATTTACAAAGGCATGACCACCTAAACCTAAACTGCCCCACTGGGTCATTTTTTTATACAACTTCGTACATTTAATGCCTCAGGGCAAGGAACATGGAATTCTCCCAGTCAGCATCAGTAGAGGGAAAAATGGATCAAAACAGTTGTTGGCAGACATTTATTTATTTTTTTCTTCTATTTTTAGAGGGGGGAGATGGCTCTTTCCATGGTGGAGGGCCCAAAGGAGCTTCTGGTCTATCTCAGCTGTCTTACTGTGGAGGGAAAAGCCATATAAGTGTCTTCAGTCAAGTGCAGGAATGGTCGCATACTTCCCATGCTGAGTCGTTCTCTTAAATTGGATGTTTCCTGTATCTATTATACAAACTGAAACATTGTCTGCAGCTTCATTTGTTGAGTGTACTTGCAAGAACTCTATGGTAACAACAGAGATAGAAAATAGTTTTGATTCTCCATTTTACAAAAAGATCAACTGAGTACTGCAGTCCATTCTTAAAGCATATCCCTTTGATGAGAAATATCCTATTGCTGTAACCAGTGCAAAATCTTGAAGTGCACAGCGTAATTCTGCAAATGAAAGCAGTGCCAAATCCAACTCTAGGTGATCTAGGCAGCTATCTAGGGCCCAGTGCTGGCTGGTAGCCCAGCCATACAACAGTATTAAAAAAAAAAAAAAAGAAAAAAAAAGGTTTTCCCAGCATTATAAAAATAAATACTGCTGCTTTCCTGCTTTTCTTTCATTGACAGATGCTTTCAGCTGTTTAGCCAGTGATACTAGAGTTGCCAGTGTATGAGAGACGTTTCAGGAACTGGCACAAGATTTAATCTCACAGAACTGATAGGTGCTCATGAACAGAAGAGAGAGCCTTTTCTTTTTCTTTATGCAGCATATGGAATTTCTTTTTCTGTGCAGCATTTAGGAATGATAAGCTACGGGAAGCAGTGCAGTGTGCGCTAAAATACAGGAAGTGCAGCATTAATAAGGTGCGTGTCTGTCTGTGTCTGTGTGTCAGTGATGCCTATTCTGCACACCGACTGCCAGACCTCTATTACTATGCATTTGTTCCTTTGGTAAATAACTAAGGATTGTAGTCATTAGTCCACAACATCCGTGTAAAATCTGTTATTCTGATAACTGTCTAAGTGATTTAGAGTAGTGTGCTTTTATTTGTCTCCAGTTTTGCAGAACATCTATGATTTGTCTCGTATTTATGCCCTGTCCTTGAGCAAGTCACCTACCCAAGCAGTGCTTTGGGGAAACTGGAAATGTGGACTGCGCTCCTCAGTGGTCCACTGGACTGTAAGCCTTGTAACTACTACATGTGAACCAGAGAAGTTATGGTATAAAAGAAGGAAATTAATTGTAGTAAACAGGAGCATCATCACTTGAGCAGTGCTCATTGGATGTGATCCTAGGTTTCCTTAATGTTGACAGTATGCTTATTATGTAGCTGTGATTAAATTTAGCAGCATGAATTCTCTGAGTTTAATATTAATTTTTTAACTATGGTCACTTTTTTAACTTAAGCTTGCTTTTTGCAGGCCCAGGTGTATAATGCGCAACTTACTGCAGATATGTAAGACTATGAGCTGTTAAAGAGCTGCTTCCTATACTACATGGCTTGATTCCCACAGCCTTCATTCATCATCTTTGTGACTCTGAAAATTGCAACACCAGACAGCCCACTTGGGATGCCCCTGAAAAAGGACACTTGTATCCGGTGGTCTATTCCAGTTTGTTAGCAATATATATTTCTCTTGCACCCTTCACATAGACATTTAATTAGTAGTTCACAGTATGCTGTTTGAATATGAATCCATTCCCAGAATGTGTCTTCTAGTTTAATGGGATGACAGATAAAGTTTCACTGAATGTGAGTTTCAGGAGAAGAGGATTTCACTGTTTCTCATGCCAAGTCTGTTTTCAATATGTTTGTGTTTTGTTTTGAGATGGTTGTCGGTGTTTTTTTCTTTGAAATGTAAGTTTTAAATGCAATCCAAATCTGTGTGATAATTGTAGAAGTAAAGAAGAAAATAGTGTGCACACTAACAGGTTGAACAGCGCTTATAGTAAGCGAGGCGACAGAAAAAGCAATGGGTTATTGGTATGGCTGGTGGGGACCTGATTCATTGTTCTGCATAGGGCCCCATTTGTCCATGGTCCGGCTCTGTAATGAGTCTGTAGGTGTATGATTCAACAAAATAGTACTGAGTATGTAAGACCTGTATGGAGTGATGTCAGAAGGGATAGATATTCTTAATGACAGAGAAGACAAAGGGAGGTAAAAAGTGGTATGAAGGATTTCTGCAAGCATGCAAGACCCCCCCCCCTCACCAAAAAGAAAAAAAATGATGCTGTATACCATAATGTCTATATTTTTGTTTGACTTGTGGTTTGTTGAAAAAAAGCTGCTGCAACATTTATATTGTCTATAATTGTTTTGTTTTATTCATTACACTAAAGAATGAATTCATTCATTAATAGGCCTGGATATTGTCTATAATTGTTTTGTTTTATTCATTACACTAAAGAATGAATTCATTCATTAATAGGCCTGGATTGTGTAATGTAGCCTAATGTTACATTTTAGTAAAATTTGTTTGCAGCATTTTCTTTATAGCCTCCAGCAACTACAAAGGAATAGTTGTTTGTTCGGTCTTGTAGCCTGCATTAGTTGAAGTGATGATCTGGACAATCTAATTTTCAGTTTCCATTATCTAGTCATTGTTGCATGTTAGTGTGTATATTATTCTCCACAAGATCAGATTGTAGTTAGTTAAAAATTAAATCAGGCAGTTCGCACAGAGGGCTAAAGCTCCAACTTGTTAATGAGTTGCTTCCTGTGACAAGGATGCAGGATTTGAATCTTTCTACCTTTGGTTACCTACTATGTGACACTGAGCAATTCAGTTAACCAGATAAAACTTTGAAGTCATTGTAAGTTTGGATTGGGTTCCTTAAAAATCTCCGGGCTGCATACCTAGTAACTATGCATCTATTGTCATCTTCCAGACATTGCATAGCTAATCTAGTTTAGGAAATATTATTGCAATGTCACCAGTACACCAGTTTTATTGTAACATAGGCAAATTATTATTCAAGAGCAACAGGCACTGTATTTGTAGGTGAAGCACTGAAATGCAAATTTATTTGCCAGCAGCAAACTGCATTAGTAATACTTGTCTTTAATGTAGAGTTATTCAGATAACTTTTACATGTTCATCATATTCATCACAGCTGCAGTAGCCTTAGCCTGCCAAGGATATAACAGCCAGACCGCTTCCAAAGTTTCAGGGCACCTTCCACTCACCAAAACTGTCAGGCAGCTTGAGCTGAGCTGACTAAAAGACAAGTTTGAGTGTGAAGCCCTTCAAAGCTTTGCTCTCACTAAAGCGTGTGCTCCTCTGAATCTTTCAAGTATCAACAGTCAGCTTATGCTTTCCTCTACTAGGCAGATGAATTTCCCTTTGGGGGAAAAAATTCAATTTTCTTAATTTTGTTGATGTTTTGTTTCTTCAGGAAAGTTATTTCAAAGCTAGGAGTGTTGTGTTTTAACAGACTGTCTCAAGACTGTAACATGCTTTTAAATGGAGCACTCATTTTTCTGTAAGTTTAAAAGTGATGTAAAGTAACTGAAAACATCTCTTGCTGTGAAGAAATTGTTTTACGTTTGTAGGGGTTGGCATACTGTTTTAAAGTGCTTTTTAATTTGTTTTTCTGTCAGCAAAGCAACTTTTGTGAAATGGTAGGGTTTACCAGCAATTAATTGCTGCTGGACTTCTCTGGGAAGAGGTATCATTATTAGCTTGATCATTGAATAGACTACAGATCCCATGGTTGGTCCTTCTTCCAGCCGCAGAAGGAAACAAATTAAGCAAACAGCCTTCGCACTACAGCAGGCTAACAATTTGCCTCAGCCAGAGGTGGGTGACTCTGCTGTGGCCGTTTGTGCCTCAAACCACTCATCTTTTACCTATGATCCCTCAGGTATAGCATCCACAGCCACTGGAGACCAGTGGGGGTTAGTTGTCCTCTATGGTTGTTGCATTCCACTCAGTGGACAAGGAAGAGCCAGTCTTGTTGGTCTTATGAGAGGGGACAGGGATGTTTTTCTTGTTATGTCAGAATGTTTTGCCCTGCCGTGGGAAAGCTGCTGCCGCCATTAGTAACATGGTTGGCCCCATTTTTAATGTCAAAGAGAAACAAACAGAAAAACACGCATGTATCTACCCTCCTAAATTTCCTGTGGATAGGAGTAGTTTACTGGGTTTGGCTGAGGTCTAAACTCAAGGTATTGCTCCTTCTTGTAAAGTAGTTTCTGGTAAAAGAGAGGAATCCTATTTTCCTGAAGAGATTAAAGATTCTGAAACAGAACAGAAAGAAGTAAGGACAGATACAGGTTTTCCCCCCTTCAATTTCTGATTCAGACTCTGAGGAGAGCTTGGTTTCTGATTCTCCCAGTGGGGTTTTCTCATTCTGTGAGACTTGCTAGAATGTGAAAATGCAGATTTTTCAGAACCTACACCCATTCCTCCTTTTCTGTCTGCTTTACAGGATGTTTGTATTACTGCGAGCAGTTTTTCTGATAGTTGGTCAGCTGTCCCCCTAAAAAGGCTTATATGATGTATAAAGTTCCTCTGTCTCAAATTTTTGTACACCGTACCCAAACCTGACCCAGCAGCTATACCTTTAGTTGATTACACTACTGCTAAGCACTTAACAGTAGTAGTATGATTGGAATTAACTAGGGATGGGAAAATTAGTGATAGGTATGGAAAAAAAGTATATACATCTGCAACTTTGATTTTTAAAATTTTGGATTGTCAGGCTGCTACGTTAAAGTTTGTTCTGACAAATTGTGACACTATAAGGAATGTTTTATCTGCAGTTTCTTTGTTGTGAGGAAAACCTCTACTTTAAAAAACTTAGTTTATTGCACAGGTTGCTGCTCATTGTTCACAGTGTGTGTATGGCTCTGTTGATACTACTTCCAGGTCTGTGGCCAGTAGTATTGTTTTGAGGTGGTTTGCTTGGCTGCATTCTTAGAACTTCTTATAGGTTCATAGGAGATTATTAGACTAATGGCGTAAGAACCGTTACAGGCCTAGCTGATATAACCTGATTTTCCCAGTATGTGGCACCTAGAGGCACAAGGATGGCATGGATGTGCCTGTGCATTGGGTATCTTACAGATTGCCCCTGTCCATAAGAGATATAGGCACATCCCCTGGTGTGAATTTGCGATTCCCCATCCATTGATCCAAATTGCGTTTGAAGAGGGCTAGGGAAGGACTGTGCTTCATGTGAATAGGGAGCCTGTTCCAAAGAAGGGTCAAACTCTGAGACACATCTGTCTCGTCATGTTTTTTGAGTTTGCTGATTAAGTTTAAAACCCTAGATTGGGTGACCCTCATGCTGTTTGACTTGGGGATGTGTAGCAGCTCCATTTGGGCTGGATTTGTTAGTGTTTTGTAGCTCAGGCATAGGTCACCCCTTAATAATCGGTAGGAGATAAAAGGGTAGGGCTTCTAGCCTTTCCTCATAGGAAATGTTGTTTACACCCTGTTTTTCTTTGTGAGGAACCTTTGAAGTCACTCCAACTGCTGTAAGTGCCTAGTCAGGTACATGCCAGATGGTGCATTTGTACTTGGTTATTGCTTTAATGTGGGCTGAGTACAGTTGATTATAATTTCCTTGTATCTGGATGGCATACCTCTATTATTAGGTGTGCCACATAGAAGGACTTCCTCACCACTGCAGACACATGGCAGTCAACATTTAGGTTACTATCTGTGTATGTACCTAGATCTGTCACCTCTGAGTCTACGGTTACAGGCCCGCTATTGATGATGTAATTTGCAAGGGTATTTGACATCCCAAAGGGTATGATGATGCATTTTTTCACATTTAGCTGTAGGCCATGCTTCTGGCACCAATTATTTTTCTGATCTAGACCTTATTGAAGGACATCTACATCACTGGAAGATTCAGTGATTGCTCTCAGCTTGCAGTTTTTTGCAAACTTTGTCATCCAAAGGCCTTCCACATTAGCCTTGTCTTCAGAGAAGTATATTCCAAACAGGAGTGGTCCCAGCACTGTGCCATGTAGCACACCACTAATAACTGGCTTTTTGCTGGATCTGGATTCACTCACTTTAACGACGTGTCCTGTCCGTGAGCCAATTGGCTATCCCATCTCGTGATGCTGGGTTTTATGCCCAGTTTTGTGAGTTTATATTTATTATACCTGAGTGAGGAATTGTGTCAAATGCCTTGGCCAGGTCAAGTTATGTGGTATGTACTGTTTTACCCTCATTCTTGGCCTTAGTGATGTTCTCAAAGAAATCCACCAGATTCAGTAGGCATGACCTGCCCTTGATAAAGCCGAATGGGGTTGCGTCCAGTGTTTGGAGGTTTCCTCTGTCATTATTTATCAGGTCCATGATTATTCTTTTCATGGTCTTTCATAGAAGACTAGTCAAACTTATGGGTATGTAATTTGTTGGGTCAGTAGATGTTCCCCTTTTATGCAGAGAGATGACTGTTGCTGTCCTCTACTCTACTGAGACAAAGCCAGTCTGGAGGCTTTGGTTAAACAGAGATTTCAGCTGTTTAAGAGGCAACCTGCACTCCGTTGTAGCCATGTTTTTAGCTTTAGAGAGTGCAGTGGCAGCCTGCTCTTTTGTCATAATTGGCAGTGGAGTGGTGGAGGTTATTTCATAGGGGAGAATTGGGGGTAATGGGGAGGTGAAGTTTGAGCTGAATTTTGTCAGCCAACAAATTTGTTATATCTTCTGACTTAGTATAGGTGATGCCATCTACAACTAATTCTGCACATTGTTGGGTGTTTCCCTTAAGATTGCGGACATAACTGAAAAATGCCTTGTGGTTATCCTTCGCTTTGGAGGCTGTTTTACCTTAAAGTCTGCTTTCAGACACTTGACTAGTTCCCTGATTTGCTTGTTTAGACTAATGAGGAGGGACTCTTTGCTCTGTTGTGCACATTTACTCTTACTTCTCAACAGGATTTGCTTGATTTATTTCAGTCTGGTACTGCTGTTTCTGTGCAGTTGTTTATATGGTCATACAAGACTTTTGTGTACGTCTGCATAGGCTTCTGTGTGTTTCTTAATTTGAGGGAGCTTGGAAACTAGCTATGCTGTCCCTTAATAGGAGATAATTTACCTTAGAGAAGTTCTTTAAAGTTTTTGGGGTTAGGTGGGGAAACTAGTTTTACCTTTATTTTAAGGGAGACTGGTTTGTCATCTGATCATACCAATGAGGACATTTGGGGGGGCAGCACTCTCCCATTTTTGTGAGTACCAGATCTAGGGTATTTGTTCTCCTATTGGGAGTGCAAACTAGTTGCTCCAGGGCATTTGAATTTACAAAGTCAAGAAGTCTTTGGGCCTGCATGTTAGTGATTGCATATACCTCCCATTTAATGCAAGGGTAGTTAAAATCGCCCATGAGTGTAGTACTGGGCTGGATGATGAGTAATTCTAGTAACTTCAGGTATGATGTACAGGTTTTCTGGTTCATGATGCGGGACCTGTAGCTAGCAAGAATATGTTAAGGGATTTTCCCCATGGTTAGTTGGACATGGAGTAGCTCAAGTATTTCATATTGTTTGACCAGCAATGAGGTGTGCTTATCCCTTACGTAGACAGATAAAACTAAAAACAGTTCACTGTGTTTGAGCAGCAAATGGCAAACAAATTGCTTTAACAGTACATATAATACAGAAATTGTCTTCTGAACAGACTCACTGGACATCTACAACAACTGGAAAGGCCGTAAAAATACCTCACAAAGAGGATTACTGGCCTCAAACAGATGCTTTACGCAGACCGTCTCAAAAAACTCCAGCTTTACTCCGTCGCATATCGCCTACTCAGAGACGGTCTCTGCCTAACATACAAAGCTATGTCAAACCCAGAGCTGTTGGACATGCTCCACTTAAAGAAATCCCAATCCCTCCGAGCTACACGCTCTAGGGACCTAAACCTTGTCACCACAATAAACAGAACATGCTGGAGGGATAGATTCCTGTCCCAGAGACTTTCCATACTCTAGAACAGACTACCTATCTATGTCAAACAGAGCTCCTCATTAGCACTCTTCAAAATCTTGATGATTGGATGGGTAATAGGAAATTCACCCCGGGGATCACTTCTGTGGTTCTGCTTGACAGGGGCACAGGAAAATAATTTTCTTGGGTGTCGAAAGCCAGGGTACCTTTTTAGCTGGGCTTGTATAAGCCCTAGGGCCAATAGCCTAGTACCTACCTATAATCCAAAACTGAATCCAAGTCCAATGTAGTAGCCACAAAAAGACACCAGCTGTTGTCACATTCCCATGCAAATGGAATATGTTACAAGTCCACCAGCGATGAAAGTAAATCTACCAACGAATGATCCAAAGTCCATTAAAGCAGTACTGTATTGTTAACACCACCAAAAAATAAAAAAAAACAAAGTAAAACATGAGAGCAGGTTTAGCACTTTCGTCCTAACAAAACATTTGGACTTCTTCATAACCTGCCATCTTTTAGCTCTCAGCCCTTTTTATACCCTGTGGTTAAACAAGACTTAATCATTTCATGGTCTGTGGTTTCTTAAAAGTACATGAACCAATGTGCATAAACTGCATAAATGAATTAATATAAAAATAAAAATAGTATATGTGAATATGTATACAAGCAACCAAATAATATTTTATAAAGCATGTTCTTCATCACTGTGTAATAACTTTAAAAAACAGTTTAAAGCAATGTACTACAACTCAACAAGACTTGTAAATAAAACTCCTGGTGTTACCATGTGGTCTCCAATCCAAAAACTTACCAGGCCCGACCCTGCTTAGCTTCCAAAGTCAGCCCTTTCAGAATGGTATGATTACAAGTGCAGTGTTTGAAAATGTATTCTTAAGTTAAACATTCATGTTAAAAATCTGAAACTTTTAAAACAATAATCATATATGAATGTAAAAAGTTAAAACTATAATTTTTAATGAAAATTTCGCCATTATTTAAAAAATGTAACACTTCATGAGTAAATTTTTACAAGTGTTTGAACCATATTCAATAAAGCACTTAATATAACATTCCATAAAATTATCATAAATCCAATGCTTTTATTTTTAACGCAGGCATAATAGAAGTGTGTTAATTTAATCCTGGTAAAATGGTGGCATTACATCTTAACTGCCACTCCAGTTCTTTCCTTTCCAGATCCAATTCCCACACACCATTCCTATTTTGCTTTGTCAACTTTGTCCAAAATACCAGAATTAAAACCTCAATTTAATGTTTGTGAAGTGCGTTGTTTTGATTTCTGGTTTTAATTGCATTTAAGTGCTCGTAAATTCTCTTTTTAAAGGCTCTTTGTTTTCCCAATGTAATAACTATCACATTGGGTACATATTCCAATGTAGACTACACCTGATGCGTTGCAATTTCCATCCCTAAGTCCCAGTGATGTTAAATATAACTGATTCTGTTCTAAAATATAAGGGCAGATATTACACATCCCATACTTTCTGGTGCCTTTATTAAGGTAATCGGAACCAAATTTCACCGGGTGCTCAAACCTAAATTTCAAATTGTGGCCTGTTTTGTTCACAAATAATGGCTCGTCTCCTACTATACTATATATCTCATCATAAATTCTGAATATACCCCAGTTTTTAGTAACAGTGTTCCTTATGTCTTTTGTATAAGGCCCATAAGGGATGGTCATAGCATTTAAATATGACTGACATTTCCTTACAAAGTTTGTGAATGGTTCTTGCATTCCTAGCAGGGGTTTGTATCTAGTACACCATTGCTCCTTAACTTCAACAATCACTTTGTTTAATAAATCTATGGGATATCGCCTTTCTGTGAACATTTCCAACAATTTAACTACCTCTGCCTCAAAAATTTCAATATCTGAGCACATCCTAGCAGCTGTCACTGTCTTAAAAATATTCTCTGTATGTTTCGAATGGCAGCTGTAAAAATCTAAATAACTGTTTGAAAATGTCACCTTCCTGTGAATTTTAGATTCAGTTTTTTGTGTCACAAGGTTCCTAAATATTTCCTCATCCAGATAACTTGTAAGTCAGAATGTTTGTAGGTGAAACTAAGAAAGGAGGGTAATTCATCCCTGACCTCATTTGTTTCTTTCCATAAAATAAATATATCATCCAAAAAACATAGGTACAAGTGCCAATGATTCCTATACTTACTTGTCATAATTTATTTCTTTTTCCATGCATATATAATAATATTTGCATATGTTGGAGCAGAATTAGCTCCCATTGCCACTCCAGTTATCTGCCTGAAATATTCACCCTCAAACCAGAAAAAATTATACTTCAAAATCATCTCAATCAAGTCACAAAATCTATCATAATAGAATCTAATGTACTTAGTTAATAAACTGTCACCCGGAACGTATCAGTTCCTTCTTCATGGGGGATAGAGGAAAACAAATCCACCACATCAACAGTAGTGAAACTACTAGAATCACTATAAAATTCTTGTCTCACTTTGCTTAAAAAATGCCATGAATCCTTCAATATATATTCTACGTTGCTTACATATTCCTTAAGCATCCTATCAACAAAAACTCCTAATGAATATGTCATTGAGTTATGTGCTGAGACTATTAACCTGTATGGAGGTTTCTCTATACTTGTATGTACTTTAGGGATTCCAAAAAACGTGGGTATTGACTGTGTTTTCATTGGGGGAAAAGTTATATATTTTCTCATTAATAGTCCCTTGTAATAATGAGTCCTGTAAGAATAAATAAATTTTCTTTTTGCTAAATTAACTTCATTAATGGAAACCCTTTCATACTTCGGTGTCACTCAAAATTGCATTCATACAGCTTATATAATCCATTTTATCTATTAAAACAGTACCACCACCTTTATCAGGCTTCAGATACACTTGTGCCTTTTGCTCTTTCATATTCAGTGGGTGGTCAGAATGTATGAAAGGCGTTATAGCCATGCACTGCCAGAGTATCTTCCATGGCTTTGAACCATGTTTCTGTAACTGCACAGACATCAGCATCCTCACTGTGGTGGTAGTGCTGAGGTAGCGTTGTCACCTCACAGTAAGACGTTGTCCTGTTCGATTCTCAGCTAGAGCGTCTTCTGTGTGGAGACATTCGTGAATGGGCGTCCCTTCGTTGAAGGTTGTGCGTCAGGGCTGGCAACTCGGCATGTAAAACTCTACTGCCAATCATTAGCGGACCGGAGTTCCGTTGTGGCGACCCCTAACTGGGAAAAGCTGAAAGATACAACAACAACAGACATCAGCATTCTCCAGGGTGAGGAGAGCTTTCAGGGTGTGTAGTTTTTTTGTTGTTGAGACTCCTAGCACTGAGCAGTAACACCTTCAGCTTTTGTTATGATGGAAGGTTTGTCATTGCTTAAAAAGGACACTATAGGGGTGGATAATGTTTTGGCCAGTAGCCGAAAGCCTACATGTAATAGGTGAAGACCATCCCAGGCAAAACATCGTGGCCTGTCAACCATGTCCTCCCAGGCTAAGTATTGGACCCCTTTGGAGTGACAGGAGTAACTAAGCCAATTGTTAAATTTGATCATTTTCTCCTGGTATTGTGGCATCATCCTTGGAGACGGTAGAATACTTCTCAATGCTATGCTTATACCTACTTGACATAAATATTCTGAGAGCTCACTCATGTCTCTTCATATAGTTCAAGGAGGTATGTTTCATGTCATTCATGCCCACGTGGAGTATGACTGAGTCATACTGGTACTCCGGGGTAAGTGACCTGAGTGCCTGCGTGAGCTGGCAAATCCTGGCAACTAACCGTAACCTTCCCCTTATGTAGCCTGGTAAAAAGGACATCATTGTGTCTCACGATGGAGTCTACTTAGCTGAGACACAGTGACATATGGCTTTGTGTGTTGTGATGGGAATTGTCTTGTTTGTGTGCATGCGGAGTTTCTGAGGACTGCACCTGAGAAGACTTTGAGGTTTGGATAAGTTACATGTGAGCACTTCTGCATATGTGGGTCTATGTGTTTGGCCCTTTGCAGGTGCAGTGAGTGATGTATGTGTGAGTCACTGACTACGTGTTTGTTGCTTTTTGTGTCTGTATTTGAGAGTCTAGCCTCCAGTGCCAGTGTGCAACTACATCTCTCACGTACTGTATTTGTCTGTTTGAGAATTAAGTGGTTGTCAGTGTACATAAGGCAATTGTTACATTGCTTCAGGATGTCCATGTCCACCAAGCTGGATACAGAGGTAGCAGAAAAGTGCCCTTCCATGGTTGCAGGTCCTAATGTCTACTTGAGAGCATAGGAGTGGAGGGTATTTGTAATCGGATGAGGGAAGGGTGCTTACTTGGTGTAGTCTGCAGCTGTCCTTATCAGCAATGCTGTCCAGTGCCAAACCAGATGCTGTCTGAGCAGCATCTCTGTGAGCAGCAATAGTCCTGGGTGGTATAGTAAGGTAGCTTCAACTAATAAATGGATTAAGCATTGTAAAATTGTATAAGCACCAAAAAAGCAAAATAATGACCAGATGAGAGTATATTCAAAAACTTCCAATAATTTCATATTTGTTTGTTTATTTTTTGGTTCTTATACAGTTTTACAATGTGTAATCTGTTTATTAGTTTAAGTTGGTTTGTCAGATCGGATATAAGATGAGCAGTCAATCTGAAGCAAGTTGTATGATTTTGCCATCCCATCTGGGTTCACAGTGCATGACATGCCTAATGGCTCCATTGTTCTTAATCAAGAAGGCAGTGCAAGTACAATTGAATAAGACTGTTGGTAATCCTGTAGCTGTTGGGGTATCTGAATTGGTGTTTCAAACACAGAGAGATGAGATTCTAACAGATTGATTGTCCCCTTCAACCCTTTTGGCGAAGCTGTTTATACTAATGTTTGAGACACTGATACTGGTTTCTCTGAGTGTTTTGTACTTTTGGAAAAAGATCTGATAAAGTTAAAGCGCTTGCAATGGGACATTTTGTTTTTCAAGAGTAGTATTGCAGCCAGGAGAGTGCATAAAGGGCTGAGGATCAGCAAGATGTCAGTTGATAATCATATGCCAAAGGAGCTCATTAATAGTTGGATTGAGCTCAACTAAAAGACTGGTATGGAGTATATAGCAATCCTGATTGGTTTCTATAAACAAAGTTCATGAGCTTAATGATTCCATCAAAGTGAGTTATCTTAAGCTCAAAGAGGATACTATAGTTGAGAACGTTGATACTAAATTCTGTCTTCTATAAGAATAAGACAAATTGATAAAAGAAAATGAGATTTTGAAAAAAAGAGAGTCAAAAATGTTAGAGGGACCGTGCTGACTATGAAGGGGGTGTGGTTTATCCAAGGAATGAGGTTGCAGTAGCAGTCAGCAGGTGTCTTCTGAGTCATCAGAGACGAATGTGTAAGTGAGAAGGTGGAGCCATTTGGCTCTGAAGGAAGCAGAGGGTTTGAATCGTGGTAAACCTTCTGGCAATGGTTTTGTGAGAAGGAAGGAAAATTACAGAGATTCCTCTTTTTTTTTTTTTTTTTTTTTTCCCAACTTGCAAATGTGTATCAGGATTTGGGAACGGAAGAGCGAACATGGGCACAAGTGGCAGCTGTTCTGAATGCTGAGAAGCAGGGAAAAGGCAAGCAATATGGCAACGGCAATCAAAGATTGAGAGGGAGAAAGAAGAGTTTGTGGAGATAAATTGTATTTGTACTGATTTTGACTTATAAAATAGTTATCTTTTCACAAAGGACTTTCTATTTTAATGATGTCCAAGTATTGAAGAAGGGCAGGACTTTTGTGCTAGTAGCAAGAGTGGAAATTTGTGACATTTTTAACTAAGGGACTAGATAAGAAAATTAAATTTAAAGTTTATTTTCAAACAGGATAAATGTAATGTAAGTAGTTTTAGTAAACCGAGTATATATAATCCACCATTGAGGCCTGAATTGGAAGATTTTTAACAGTTTCGGAGAGGCAAATAGGAGAACTGTTGTGTAACTGGCCCAAGGGTAAGTTTTTAACCTGAATAGTGAAGAACATAGAGCTTTAGAAAGGTTGAAAAATGATGTTAACATCTTAGTTACTAAAGCAGATAAGGGAAATGCTCTTGTTGTTTTACATAGAGATTTTTATGTAAGAAAAATTAATTGCATGCTGCAGGACAACAGATATTATAAAAGTCAGCTTCATAGATGTTAAGAGTGCTTACAATCTTAACTCGTTAATAAATGAATGGGTTTGTGAAGGGAGGATTCATAGTAAAATAACTCTCTCTCTGTTGATAGTCCAAAAATAAGTAGAATTTTCAGGTTGTCTAAAATATATAAATATGTTGATGGATCCTCCTTTTAGGCCCATTGTGGCTAGTGGAGGTAGTAAAACAGAAGCCATGGCTATTTTTGAAGACAGACAGCTGCAAACAGTGGTTGAGAAAAATGAATCATTCATTCAAGACACATTTACTTTTAGAGAAGGTGTTAAGAAGTTATTTGTGTGTGGTACTGATTTAGTAACAATGGATATACAGTCATTGTATGCCATGATACCTAATTTTGTTGAAACTGAATATGTGAGAATTCAGTTGTTGCGCTCTGGTCTTTTCACTGAGGACATGCTTGTGCTTATCATGGAAGTGTTAGATATTATTTTATTGTGCAATTTTTTTGAATTTAATGGCTCCTTATTCCAGCAGACAAATGGGGTAGATATGTGGGCGGCAATGGCCCCCAGTCATGTCAGTGTTTTTATGGTAGGCTTGTAGACGGAGTTTATTAGAAATAGCAAATTTTATAAAAATGTGTTATATTATGGTTTTTATTGATTACCTTTTTTAGTTTGGAGAGGTAATTTTGAATAATTTATTATTATTTATTCAGCATTTAAATTCTACCTGTGATTATTTAGAATCTACTTCCTGGTAAAGTCTAAGTAATGTGCATTATTTAGATGCTGAGGTTTTTAAAGAAGAGAATGAATGAAAAAACAAAATATGTAAGAAAGAAGTACAAATTATTCCTGTTTAGATTTTGGTAGCATGCACCCTTTAAGTATAAAAAAAATATGTAGTAAAAGGGCAGTTGAGAAGGATAAGTAACTTAACTGACAGTGATGAATTCTTTAAAACAGAAGGGGCATCTCTGTGCTCCAAGTTAATGGCTAGGGGTTACCCAACAGAGATGGTCAGGCAAAACCTTGAAGAGGTCAGCAGTTCTCAGAAAACTAAGGATAGTGTCACCGAAGTAGTGAAGAAAAAATGTGGCAATTGTAGAATGGGGATGTTATTGCAGTACTCCCTAGGCAGGAAGCAAATAAAAGAAATTATAAGAAAGAATTGGAAAATTCTAAATAGTTTTCCTAATGTGAAAAGTAGTTAGGGAGGCACCTGTTTTTGTAAACAAAAGAGGGAGAAATTTAAAAAATATTTTCCAGGCCAAGTTGAGTGATAGGAATTATAAGGAAGGTAAAAAGGGAATGCTTAAATGTTTTAATTGTAGGTATTGTCATTGTATGAAATTGGATATTAATAATCCAAGGGTTAATAATATGAAAGTCTTTATAAAAGATGTTTACAAATGTAAATCTAAGTATATAGTTTTTTATCTATTTGCTCTGCTTGTCCTATGTATTATGTAGGGAGAACTACAAGACAATTGAGTAGAAGGATATATGAGCATTTGCATGCCATAGAGAAAGCAGTCGGCGATAATGCATGAGGAAAGCTTGATTGTTTAATTAAATGTAGAGTGGTTCCCCTGAGGCTCTGGTTCTTGATCAGGTTTTAGAAGTTGCTAATAGATTAGATGCTGAAGAAGAATTAGACTGGAGGGAATATTGCTGGCTGTTGAGGTTAGATGCTAGCAACCTTCCAGGACTAAATGGCAGGCAAAATTTTAAGATATATTTAAAGAGAAAAAATCTTAAGCATGGACGCAGGCAGTAATTGTTTAACTATTTTAATTGGTTCTGAGTTAATGAGAATGTGTATATAATACTGTGCCTTGTTTTTTTCATTCAGTCTGATGAAGTCTTACCAAGAATGAAAGTGCCCATTAGATGTTTATTGGAAGCTTTTGAATAAATTTGCATCTGTTTATTATTGTGGTTTTTGGTGCTATAGTAAGGAAAGGTAGACGCAAATAGTCCTAACCAAATGCTTAAATGCTGCTCACCACCCACACTATTTGCCCCAATGAGCAACACAGAACTGAGGCAAAGTTTTGAGTTGTTTTTTTGTAGGGAAGTTTGAATTTTTGGTAATTGTATGTATGCAACACATCAGTAATTGCCGCTGTGCAAAGTTTCTTGCAGATGTGAGGCTTATATACGTCAGAAAAAAGTTTTACACTAACTATGCCCTAAGTCCAATCAGGTAAGCACAAAATGAGCCTTCCACCAGCAATTCCCAGCCCAGATAGGTGAAATCAGCCCTCTCCTCCTGCCACAAGAGTGTAGACTTTGACCATCTTAATGTAAAATGACTGGTTTGGAGGCCAGGTGTTAAGAAACCTCAGACAGATGACTAATAGTAAGTATATTGGATACAATGTATTTCAGTGCAGAACAGCAGCCCTTACAGCAATTTGAAAAAGTAACCTTAAAGAAGTGCAAAAAAACAATAAATAGCACAGTAACCTTTTACAGTATAATGAAATTAAACAAGGTTTCCACATGTTTGCATCTGTACATGGCACTTTCAAAGTGAGCAGCCCCATGCAAATGTACCAATTTTGTACCAGCAAATACAGAAAACTGAGTA
Organism: Protopterus annectens; assembly: GCF_019279795.1. Lineage (NCBI taxonomy): Eukaryota > Metazoa > Chordata > Ceratodontiformes > Protopteridae > Protopterus > Protopterus annectens. Next base: position 385,792,426 of record NC_056741.1, on the reverse strand, counting down.
CTGAGCCATCCAGCAAATAAAACACTATACTTAGAACCATTTTATGTGCTTCCCAACTCAGATAGACCAGGTGAACACCTACTGCCATTAGGTGAATAATCCCATGTACATCTAATGTAAAACCACAGTAAAAGAGTATATGGAGTGAAATGCTACCACAAACAAACTTAAACTTAAGGAAATAAGTAATTCAAGGTAACAGCACAGTACTTTTAAACAGCTTATAAAAGTTTTGATCATTCAATAAAATTATTTTGCTTTGTAGAAATGAGCCAAGAGCCACTTCATTGTGCAGAATTTATAAAGGCACTAAAAACAAGGTAAGCTGAATAATAAGCTCTCCAGCCAATAAATAAATACATGCAGGAATCTCTAGTGTGTTTCCCCAACCTATACAGGCCAGCCAGACTACTACCCACTGCCACTAGATGGAAAATCCAATGTCCTCCTAGTGTAAAAACACAGAAAAGAGCAGAGTGTAAAAAAAAATACGCTACTTTATCCAACAGCTGGGTAGATAATAAATTCAGAGCAAGTAGAACAGATAATGAGAGGCAGAATGCACTTTTTACCCAAAATAAGCACAAGGAAAGGCAAATAAATAAATCAAGATATAAACAACAGTGTAGAAAGGGAGGAGCTTATAAAGCTCAATTTACAGTAAGGGTGGGTAGCTTAAAATCACCAAGTTTAAAAAGCAGATTAAGGAATGGGAGGGTGGCTGGGAAAATAAACAGCTGAGTAATTTTTTCTGGCACTTCAGAGTTGTGTACTGGTAATTGTTTGACTAATTTTATATCATTGCTGGCTGACTTCAGAGTTGTGCACTGTTGCTTCACTGTATAGTTTTTCAGATCTCTGCTGAAGGTGTTGTTTTCCCATACCCACCCTCCCTATTCCTGTGTTGTTTAAATTTGGAGGCTTTTGCAGTTGCCTGCCCCCACTGTAGATTTAATCTGGGACACTCCCCCCAGTCCCATTTCTTTACCTCATTCTACCTAATAGACTCCTCCTGCACTTGTTTTTAGTCATTTTTAATTTAATTGCATTTTTAAACTGTTTGGTCTAACATTGCTACATACTCGTGTGCTAGCTTGCACTGCATTTGAATTGTTTTTACTGCTGTTTTAGCTACTTTTCTGTCTCTCTCTCTCTCTCTCTCTATATATATATATATATATATATATATATATATATGTGTGTGTGTGTATATATCTATGCACACCTTTTCTGCAACTAGTGTAGTCCAAATTCAGATTTGCTGTATCCAGGACTGTATGCAAGCTTCTGAGCCCCCCAAGCTTTCTGTGTTGGAAGGAAGCCTTCTAGCTCATCAGTGGGAGTGGTAAGCACTAGGTAACCTATCTACCACATAAGGAGTGGTTCTGGCCCAGAAATTGTAGTCATTGGCCGTTTGGGCAGTTTTTCCATCTCTCTCAACTTTCTAATTTAAAAGCCCGTATTTCCACTTGTTTCCCCCTTTCCTGTAACTAGTTTAGTCCAGATACAGATTCTTAGTTTTAGCACTTGAATTTGCTTATTCATGATCAGCACTTGTTCAGAATTTGTAAGCATTAAATAACCTAATTACTACAGCACTCATCCTTCCTCATTACCTAGAGGAAAACAGTTTTTGGTACATGCTCTCCTCACTTGCTTAGAGAAAAACAGCTCTTGTACTCACTTTCCTCACTTATCTAGAGGAAAATATTTTTTTATTCAGGCATGTCCAATGGTCAGCTCCCAGTGTTCTCTCATGTCTATCTGATGAATCTGGGCATCTTGGGGCAATGTAGAAATTGCCTCATGTACACAGACAACCCTCTCCTTCTACCACCCAACACTACAACCTGTGAGAGATGCACTTATCTAGCCGAACTGGAGGTAAAGCTCTCTCCAATCAAGACTGAACTTGACAGTCAAGAGGAGAAGGTAAACACTTGCACCATACCACACTCATCACATAGTCTCACTAAATCTACACCACAAAAATCCACACATAGAAACACAAAAACATTTGCGGAGGCTATCAATAATAATCTGCTCAAGCAACAGAGAACTCCAAAGCAAAAATGCAAGCAACCTCCACCCCACAACACAACCCAAATGACACATAGCCTGCAGACTCAGTGTGCCACTCAACCACAGCCAATAAGGCAAAACAACGTACCCAACACACTAGTCATAGGTGACTCTATAGTCAGGCACACTGATGTCCCACTTACTAGGCTAAACAAGGAGAAGGTTACTGTCAGCTGCCTGTCGGGTTCCAGGATCTGCCACATAACACACATACTCAGGTCACTCCACAACAAGTACAAATATGACTCTGTCATTGTCCATGTTGGTGTGAATGACCTGAGACGTACCTCCCTGGACTACATGAAAAGAGACATGGAAGAGCTCTCCGATCTTGTAGCCCAGGCAGGTATGACCCTAGCCCTGAGTAGCATTCTGCCATCACCCAGAATGATGCTGCAGTACAAGGACAAATGATTGACTTCAACAATTGGCTAAGCTTCTGGTGCCATTCTAAAGGGATCCAGTATCTGTCTGCCTAGGATGATATAGTCGACAGACCACGATGCTTTGCCAGAGACGGCCTGCACCTGTCACCCCTGGGATGCCAGATACTGGCTAAGGTTCTTGCCACCCCTATAGTGCTTTTTTTAGGCAAGGTTCAAATGGCAAATTCACCACTGTAACAGGAACAGGCAAGCAAAAACTGAGGGTGATGCTACTCAATGCTAGAAGTCTAAATCTCAAAATGCACTCACTTGAGGCACTCCTTAAAATGGAGAACATTGATATCTGTGCAGTGATTGAGACCTGGTTCAAGGCTCCAGAGAGCACTCCTGCACTACCAGGCTATAACTCATACCACATGTCCTACATAGTAGTAGTATGCATCCTAACTACACTAAAACCAATGTGATCAAAGGACAGATAGTTAGATGCATGAGACTATATAATGATGATGATAGTTTGTCTCAGGCGCTTACCCTGTTAAAACATGAATTTATTGAAAGGGGATATAAAGCCAGAGATATAGACAAACAAATTAAAGTGGCTTGGAATGAGAGGAAAGAGAGGTATATATTAGGTAATATTATGACAGGATGAGAACCAACCAGTATAACCAAAGTAACTATGCCACCAGTACCACAGGAACCTAGAGAATGATGTATTACATATTCCATTAACATTTGCAAGTAATATCAGTACAGTCTGTGATATAATTAAAAATAATTGGGGCATATTGTTAAATGTGGATGAACTAGAAGGTGTTATAGGGGCTACACCATCTTTTACCTTTAAAAACAACATGTCATTAAAAAGACAGTTGTGCTACAAGAAGTTAGATGGAGACCACTATGCAAGGTCTGATAGGCTAGGTACCTTTCCGTGTAGAAGGTGTACAGCCTGCCCCTTCATATTTGGAGGGGGGCAGTATACACACCCGACTAGAAAGTTCAGCATTGATACACGCTTTTATATAGACTGTCATAGTAAGAATGTTGTATATTTTGGTCTCTGTACAAAATGCCCATCCTACTACGTAGGCAAAACTAATCGGTTGCTCAAAGATAGTCCTAGAACATGTAAGGAACATTAAAAATAAAAAAGAGACAAGTGCATTAGCGATGCATGCTATAAAGGAGGGAACCACACACACACCTTCAAATTTCTAGTGTTACATATTATACAAGAAAATAAAAGAGGTGGGAACATGAACAATAAGACCGAAGCCTCAGAACAAGAATGGATAATTAGAGTTTAGGCTGACAGACCACCTGGACTAAATAGTAAGGTTTCACTGAAACCTTTTCTCAGGAACAGGGCTTTGAAACATTGATTATTATGTTCAGTCACATGTTTTAACATCTATACATATACTCTACAGTTTTAACACCATCTAATTTTATAGAGCAAGCTTTTACAGTTTTTTACATACATTTTTAGTCCACTGTTTTTATGATTTGATTGTTTATATAGTGTATGTCTTTTTAATTTTTATTTCAAGATACTGTCAACTGATTGGATTTCACACAGATGTATCATTATTTAAACAAGAGCAGCAGTTACTGTAGTATGTCTGAGGAAGCAGAGAGGAATCTGTGAAAGCGCTCACATGTTTTATATATTTTTACTATTTTTTATTAAAGTGTTTTGCCGTGTGTATTCCAATGAGTTGGTGGCTCTTTTGGAACATTATACTTTTATCATTGGTTACTTCATCCAGATTCAGGGGATTTGTGTTTGATAATATAACTCATACCATACTTTTCGGCCATGTAACCTGGACCAGAACACCAAAGGCAGAGGTGTGTCCATAATCATTAAGGATATTCACACCTGCAGGCTAGTTGCTCAGCATAATGCAGCCAAGGTTATCCAAGTGCAATTAACTCTGGGCAAAACTGCAGTCCAAATTGTAGCTTGCTACAGATCACCCACCATGCCCCAGGATTCCCACTCCTCTTTTCTTGATGTACTGGAAAATATTAGGGTTCAACCAAACACCCTAATAATGGGCAATTTCAACTACCCCACCATTAACTGGGAAAACTACTCATGTACCAAATCCTTCACTCAACACTTTCTGGAATTCATAAACTCCAATGCCCTGGATCAACTTATCCACACCCCCACCAGGGGCAACAATATCCTAGATCTAGTCATTACCAACATGAGTGACTGGTGTTCCACACCTGAAGTCAGTGTCTCATTGGTTCGATCTGACCATAAGCTAATTACCCTAGATATCCACATCCTGCCCCCACCCCCCCATTAAGGAAACCATGGTAAAAAATTTCTCCAAAGCCAACTTCATGCTTCTTAAGACAGAAGTGGTGAACTTCATGACACCCATGCAGATGGACAATACAGTTACGACTACTGAATCCTACACAATTGCACTTTATAAGCACTTACATGAGTGCATGGATCGTGCTATCCCAAACAGAACCAAGATGCTATCCTTCAAAAAAAGGAAGCCAATCTGGTTGTGGTCCCCTGCCATAAACAAACTGTACAACAGAAGGAAGAAACTGTTGCAAAAGAGAGTAGAATTCCATGAGTGGAGGAGCTCCCTGGTCAGCCTCAGTAAGAAGCTGCGATCCCTGATAAAATCCTCCAAAGCTAGTTACGAAAACAAAATCGACACTGATTCTGAAGACAACCACAAAGCATTGGGTCTATATTAGATCAGCAAACGCTTAAAAAAGCAAATGCTGATTGATCAAACTTATGTGAGCGAATGTTTAAAATATCGAAGCAACAGAAACCCGATTTTTTTCCTAGGAAAATAATTTGGTTGTCCGTTTCTGTTGCTTCGGTATTTTCAGTGTTGTGGTGGAAAGTTACGGGTCAGATTCAGGTAAGTGTGCGATTGTGTGGATGTGAGTGTTAGGACGGGTTAGGTGAGTTAGGGTTAGGGAGTGAATGAGGTGAGTGTGCAATAGTGACGGACCTTAGGGTTTGGGTTAAGGTAAATGGATAGTTAGTGGTGTGTGTATAGTTTAGTGTAGGGTTAGGTGTCAGATTTTAGGTGAATGTGTGTGGATGTGTTTTGGATCAGCGATTCCCCCCCCCCCTAGGAAATTTGAATTAATAACCCAAGTGAAATGTAAAAAAGTGGTTGTGATATTAATATATTCTAAAAATTGATCTAACATTGATGGAGGACCTTTCCATATTAAACTAATGTCATCCTGCACTACAGTAGTTCCCACCCGGATCACCAGAAAAGATCAGTTGTTAAAGGGCAGCTAGTAAGAGCTGCCCACATGGTATCTAGGGAAGGGGATTTTAATTTTGAGTGCACAAATTTGAAAACCATGTTTTTAAAAAGAACATATCCTGTGGACCTACTTAATTAATTAATAAAAGAAGTTACAGGGAATAGAGAAACAGGTTATTTTAAACCTATTGTTGGTAATGATATTTTAGACTGGGACTTGTCGAATACAGAATTCATGGCACCAGACATGCATAGTGTTACCTTTCTGAAATCTTTGACCATTACTTATAGTTCTGATTTCCACAGCTTAAAGTGGATTTTTCAGAAAAATTGGGATATCTTAATGGCGGATATTGGAATTGGAACTCATTTAGGTGATAAACCATTAATAACATACAAGAAAGGTAAGAACTTAAAGGACCTTCTTAAAAATAGGCATGTCCAAAATGTGTCCAGTCGTTTGGGCACCCACAAATGTGGAACATGTAAATGGTGCCACAAAATTAAAACTGGGGATATGTTCATTATTAATAATTTAGAATACTGTATAAAAGGGAGATATAATTGTCCTTGAAAGGCAGTGGGCTATGTGGCTATATGTGACCTGTGTCCTGTGTTTTACATAGGTAAAACTGAAAGGAAATTTAGCCACAGAATCTACGAACACGACTATGCCATTAGAAAGAACAATTTGAATAATGCTTTAGCCAGGCATATTCATGAAAACACTGACCATAACTTTAGGTTTGTGGCTATAGACCATGTGGACATTAATGATAAAAGGCCTTGGGGGTGTTTTTAGAATTAAAAGAACTCAGATGGCAGATTTCATTGCATGCTGACAAATGGCCAGGAAAGGACCTGTATCATCCCTGTGTTAAAATTAAAAGCTCTTGAAAGAAATAAAGTAGTGCAACAAGTATGATAATGAAATATGGAATGTATTGTCTTTTTCAAACATCTTTCCTTTTTGGATGTATACATAAACAGTAGAGAATGGGTGCCTTATTTTGAATTATCTGTGTTCCCATAAACATAGCAATTTTTCACATATTTGGGATGTAATATGGTGATTGAGGGGTTACTTTTTCCTTGTTCTTCCTTGTCGTTCCCTTTTTAAATTGTCCCTGTGGCTTTGTCCAATCAGAATGAAGTGCACACTATTTAAATGTCTGTTTTATACTATACTATTGTCTGATGAAGTTTGCATTAGTTAAACGAAAGCACATACTTGTTTTATTATTTTACATTAACTACAAAGATTTGACATCAACCTTCGTGTTTCCTGTTTGTTGTGAGGATTTGACCTGCCAGTTATTGTTTCATTTATTGATTTGTTTGAATATTTCATTTCTTCAGTTTCTTTCTAAATAATCAACTGGCAATATTCTGTTCCAGGACTCCATGTAGGAAGGCCTGGAAGACGGACGCCTTTTTCCTTTCCTTTCTTTTCTTGGACAGTAATGTTCCTGTATGCTTTTCAACCCATTCTGCTACTGTCCAGGGTACTTCTGAAGATTCAGAAGGAATCCTTCAAGATCACTGTGGTGACTCCCTTCTGGCCCAAACAAGTATAGTTCTCCCTTCTTTTGGAAATGTCCAGGGACAATTACCACAAGCTTCCTCACAAACTGGATCTACTCACAAAAGAACACTGTGTTTGATATACCCCAACATCAGTCAACTTTATTTCACTGCCTGCATGATAGGACCTTGTGAAAAACTGAAAGGCTGCCAGCCCATCCTGATAGAATCTTGTAAATAATTCTATGTGATTTGTACATATTAATATAATCCACAGGCTGGTTTTACAAATGTAAAAGAGAACTATATGTTATGATTAAACTAAACTATATGTTGTACTGAGCTTCAAAAATGTAACCACAGTGCACTCTCCTGCAAGAAAGCTGATAAGTCAAGCATAGCTGTTTGATCTCAAACTCAGAGCTGTGATGTCTGGACCAGCAAATTCTTTCTTTTGTTTTGAGACCAGAGTTAATTGCTAGATTTTACATATATAATGTCTTTTATTGCTGTGGCTTCCTGGCCAGGTGCAAGATCAAAGAACTGTTAAAATTCTGAGCATCTGTTAGCCTGGGAAATTAAACCAGAGAAGTGTCAAGAATGATGTAATGTAAAATGAGTCAGCAGAGATGTATTGCCAATTTAAGACTTTCTCAGAGAGTGAATCAGAGCATTTTGGATTTTGTCTGAACCTGAACACATCTACTCACCAGTACTGTGCCTTTGCTCTGTATGTAAGTTAAGATATTTGTTTAGAACAGTAACTTCTCTTAGGAATAGATAAAAATAGTAAGATTAGACTAGCTGTTTTCTGTATTCGTCAGACTATACAGTATTATTTTAATAATTTTCCTGTGTCTGAACTCTTGATTAGCACTGTGTTGAATTGAGGAGATTTGTCTTGTGCTTTTATTATTTATTATTAAATATTTTTAAACCTTTCAACTGTGGCTGTTTTGTGTAGAGATAATTTAAGCTCTTAGAGTGCATTTCATGTATTTGGCAATACTGTACCATCCACCCCTAAGTAGCTTTCAAGTCTCAGTCACACTTACTATTTGGATAATAATATTGCGCAGTAAAACTGAACACCCTTTGGTAAGGGCCTTATTAGTAGCTGATAAGAGTAGTTGGTGGCAGTGATTACTACCTTATAGCCTGGCAGCAGGGGGCATTGCTTGAAAACATGTGCCAGCTTTCCCCAGGAGTGTCTTTGTGTTTGTATATAAACCAGATCTCAAAGTGTGTGTGTCAGCTACTTGGGCAGGGACACAAAGCACTGGTTGGACAGAGATGGTAATTGAAGTTTTGGCTTGACAACTCGGCTGGGATCTGAACCCTTTAGCTGTGCCAGTGGGGAGTCTTATTGGGGATCAGGAGAGAAAGGGAGAAACCAGCCCCAGACTGACTGAGATCTCGGTATGCTCTTAAGGGAAATTGTGCTTTACTGTGTGTGTGTGTGTGTGTGTGTGTGTGTGTGTGTGTGTGTGTATACTTGTTATCCTCCCAATGTGCACACCCATCACTGGTTATAGTGGTGAGGATTGAGGCTCTTTGATTACTGTGCTAGTGCATGGGCGTCACAGAACTTGATACCATTTAGGCACCTGTTTACAGAGGATATGCAGCAGGTACTAATGGAGGCAAGAAAGCCTGATGCTTGAAAATCATATATTAGCAAATGGAAGAGTTTTACTAATTGTTTCCACCAACATCATCACCCATTCAGGCTGAATTGCTGTCTGATTGTACAATATTTGTGCAAGTTACTGTCCTATGGCCTTTCTTATTCCACTGTCAAGGTTAATTTATCATTATTTATCACTTCAGTGTGTTTGCCCATGGATTGTCCTCTTTTAATGCAGTCTCATGTCAAGATGTTCTTGAAAGAGGTTTTGCATAACAGGCCTCCAAGAAAACCAGTGGCCCTTTTTGGCTTCTTAATTTTGTATTAGAGAAGCTACCACTTCTCCATTTGAACCAACTAATTTGGCTGACTTGAGGCTCTTAGCATGGAAAAACATTTTACTGGTTGCTCTGACCTCTGCAAGAAGAGTGTCTTGAGTTTCAGCCTCTAATGGTGAGTGATGATGCTCCATACCTTGGTGTCCACAGACAACTTGGGTACTGTCTTGACAGAACTGAACCTTTCAGATTTTCTGATCAGTTGTTCATTTCTTGAAGGTAAGAAGAAGGGGCAACCTGTGTCAAAACAGATTTCCATATGGTGATTTAAGGCTATTACCTATTGTTATACTCACCATAACAAAACTTTTCTGGGGAGGGTCAAGGTCCTGGCTTTATCTGTGGCTTTTTGGAAAGGATTGGAGTCTAGAATTATTCTAGAAGCTGCTACTTGGTCCTCCGTACATACTTTTACAAATTACTATAACCTTGATTTTCAGTAGTTCCAGCTCAAGCTTTTCTAGGAACATTTTGTAGGGGCTCCTAGACTCTTCTACTTCCACCTCCCAAATGTAGTTAGCTAAGGTAGTTTACCCATATAGTTAATCCTGCTGCAGCCATGAACAATATGATGAGCATACTAGTACTGTTATGTAAATAAAACTTATCATACCAGTAGATGTTCGAATGATCACTGCTGCAGTAACCACTCCCTCCTTCCATCCCCCTTGTTTTATTGGTATGTTTTTCATGCCAGGATGGGGGCATTTAATTTTTGTTGCTCCTAGCATTGTCCTTTCAAGGTTCAGCCTCCCTGTCTCTGCTGGCAGGAAAGCTCTGAAGCAATTTGTGACCAACTTATCTTTTAGTTAGCATAGCTTGAGCTGCTTAACAATTTGGACACATGAAAGGTGCCTTGAAGCATTGGAAGCTGGCCAGCTGTTCTATCCTTGGCAGGAAATAACACACATAGCACAACTGTACTTTCTACAGAGACTGTGCATATTGACTTGGCATATGTTTTCAGGTGGTTAATATTCTGAATGGTCTTGTAAGTGCTCCTGTATTTAAACAGTGCAGTGTGTGGCTGGAACTTAGTTTGATGCTAGTGATGTTTGTACATTTCCATCCATTTATCCAAAGCTACTCATAAATTACATGTAATTAATTTCTTCTTATCAATAGGGAGTATAACAGAGTCAATAAAGTAGTTATAGCTGCTAGGGGTGGTGGTCTCTGTGGATGAAAGTGCCTTATGCTCTTAAATGGTCTTTGCAGGGTTAGTGTGCTTACTTGTATGTGAATTAAGTTGAAGTATTTTGGCTACTGAGTGTTTGTGTGAAACGTTTTTGAAATATATTAATTTGGCTATTTGTATTTATTTATTTTTTTTACACAGACATCTGAAAAGGATGCCTTCAATAATGTAGCTATAATGTCTGGTTTTGACTGATGACTGTGGATAAAAATGACCCTGCTGAACTGATAAAAGTTAGTCTTTAGTCCCTCTTTGCAGGAAGAGTGCACATCTGTGTAAAGGAAATTGAAATACTGTGCTGTGGCCACTTTTATCACAGTCAGACGTGATTTGTACATAGTTGATAAAGTGGCAGTAGTTGAGTGCTAACATAAGTGGAGTATAATGACAACAGTCTGAGTGGCCTCTTATGATTGAAATTTATTTTTTTTTCATTATTAACATTTGATTACCAGGAAAGTCCGACCTGGTAGAAGCCCATTTCCAGCGGATGCCCGTTGACAAAAGCTCCAAATCATTACAAAATATTTTAAGAACAATTTTGCAATCTTCTCAGATAAAACAACATCTGCAGTTTAACTAAGTATAACAAATTAGACATAATGTAAAAACATTGTTTAAGAATTAGTACAAGGTATATAACAATCATTTAATATTTAGAGAAATTTTTAGACAGTTTGTTGAGAAATTAAAGGTAAGTTAGTCTAATACAAATAGGAATTGCAATTTGAAGTGAGGCAAAAAAACAGACGTGGTATTATATTTAGTGAGAAAGTCAGAGAACAGTCTTAGATAGCAGTAAGGAAGTAAATGAAGAAGAGAGAGTAAGGAGGTATAAGGAATGAAAAGGTACTTGTTCACATTTAGGAGTATAGGTTACCCTGGTTTTGAGCAAGAAAAGAGCCATATTTTAACTAGGAAGTGTTTGAGTGGTTTTGAAAGATGGGAGAGTGGGTATAGACCTGATGGATACAAGTAAGGAGTTCCAGGCCTTAGCAACCTTGTATGGGTATAGACAATGCCCAGCAGATTTTGCTAGATTTAAAGACAGACTGAAGTTTTTGCTCACTTGATTGCAGTGACTGATTGGGAACATAGTTATGTAGAATGTTTGTTTTTTAGTGCTGGACAGGCAGATGGATGCTGGATAATTTTGTAGGTGGTAAGAAGTGTATATGTTGGTTGATGCAGCAGTTCTAACCAATTTAGGCTTTTCACTGCTGTACACTGATGAGTTCTGAAAGGGATATGTGCTTCAAACTCAGCAATTTTGTTATAGCATTGTTTAAGTTTCAATTTTTGTGAAGTTTGGAGGTTAGTAAGAATGGGAGTGCCATAAAGAAGAGTGGAGAGGAGATAAGTAGTGGCAAGTGTAGTTTTAGTTGCATCAGTGAGAAAGGTTTAGTCTCTGTAAAGCATCCCTAGTTTTTGATAAGTTTTTCTTACGCAATTCCGTATATGTAGGTCAAATTTAAGATTATCATCCACTATCACCCCTAATTGTTTGCTATGAGAAGTGACTTCAGTGGTTGTATTATGAAGAGACAGGACTTTAAATTTAGGTTTTTCATGAGAGAATGATTTAGGGGGGAAACATTTTTGGGTTGAGCATGAGTAATGAGTTATGAAGCCATGTGTCAGTGGCTGCTAAAGCTTCCTTAATTTTTTAGAGGTGTACCACATTGTCAGATGTGCAAATGAGAGTGGAATTATCTGCGCATTGTATTAGGGTGGCCTGTTGTGTGGAAGTGTACAGTGTGTTGGTGAAAATGTTAGAGGAGGGGACCAAGGAAAGAGCCTTGTGGTACAGCAATGGTGACTGGGAGGTAAGGAGAGAGCATAGAGTGTCATTTTACTGACTGATACCTGTTAGACAGGTAGCTTTTGAACCACTGAAGGGTGGGCTGAGACAGACCTAGTTAGGACATGTGAAAAAGTTTGCTGTGACAAATTGTGTCGAAGGCTTTAGACAAGTTTAGAAATACAGAAGAGACTAGTTTGCCATTATCTCTAGTTTTTTGAAAGTTATGTTAAAAGAACAGTGCTAGTACTATGGGAAAGGCAGAAGCCATGTTGTGTAGGGAATAGGAGTTCTTCCTGCAGGAGATAGTGTAGCAATTGTTTTGGAATACATTTTTCAAGTATTTTGTCGAGGGGAGATGAGATTACTATAGGTCTGAAGTTATTTATGTTTGTTGAATTTCCTCCTTTGTGCAGATAAATAATGTGTGACGTTTTCCAGAGAAAGGGAAAATGGAGTTTCTTGACTGACATGTTTCTAAGGACTGAGATAGGATACGCAATGCTATCAGCTGCTATTTTTAGGAACTTGCTTGGAAGGTCATCAGCTGAAGAAGAGCATGGTTTAAGTTTGTTTAAGAGTAGTGTTATATAGGATGTGGGCACAGGTTTGAAGGTAAAAGTGGATGTGGTGATATGTGGCTGTTGGGCAAGGTTGGAATTAGATGTTGAGGAATACTTGGATATAGATGCTATACTATCTATAAAAAAAAATAGTTGAACTGTTTTCCAGTTATAAGTGGCGAGTTATTAGGAGAGGGGGTTTGGGTTAAATTTTTGGCTGAGATGTGAGATTTCTTTAATGGGTGTCCAAAGTTTTTAGGGTTGTGTTTAGTATTTTTTTCAAAGTTGTTAATATTTTGTATTCAGTTATTTGGTTTTTGGCATGATTTTTTAACATTCTGAAGTTTTCAGCATATTGAGGTGTTTTATATTTTTGCTATTCTTTCCATGCCTTTTCTCTATCTTTCATTAGCATTCTATTCTTTTTGGATAGCCAAATCGCATCATGTGTTTTCAGTCTCTTCCTTCTAGGAGATGCAAGACTATTTAGGATATTTAGAAAAGTTGTATTGAATTCAATTACAACATTGTCTAAGGGGAGGATTTTAGGTAGTTCCAGTTAATAGATGATAGTGTAGTAATGAACATTTCTGGATTAAACTTGGAAAGGTTATGTGTTTTATAAATTTGCTGTTTAACTGGATGTGTGAGATGTCTAGTTGTACAGACTGGGAGATGATCACTGAGAGAGTCTGACATTGTACCTGTGGTGGAGTTTTTGCTAAGGTCTGACACTAGGATCCAGTCTAATAAAGAATTTTGATGTCTTGCTATAATGAGTTTGGCTATTAATATGAATGTCCTGAAATGAGTCCTTTTGTTGATATTAATTCATGCATTTTGTTTTACTGCTTACTGGAAAAATGTTCATAACTACAGATTTAAAACAGATACTAACAAATGTTGCTTTATTGAACCAAAAATATCATTTAAAACAGTCAGGAAGGTGAATTAAAGAACACATGCACTTATGCTTGGTCCTAAAAATGTCTGAGGGAAGCCCATGGTTTCAGCTCAGGGTCCAAGGTACTTTTAATCCACCACTGGCCAGATAAATTCTTAATGAATGTGCTGTTGTGCATTTTTAATAAATAAGAGTTTCGAGGGAAGACCATTTTTACTTTTGCTTATACTGAGTCTGTCTTTAATATGAGACTGTTTTGTTTGACAAATGCCCATTAATGTCTGTGCTCTAAAATTCAAAATAAAAGTTTCAAACCCAAATCTCTGTAATCATTATAAAAGTGAATACGAAAATAGTGTGCACATTGACCCGTTTTAACAGTGCTTATGGTAAATTGGGAGAGACAGAAAAGTGATGGGAGACTGGAATGGCTGGGGGTGCCCGTCCATTAACCTGCCTAGGGCCCCATTTGACCATGATCCATCTGTGATTATAAGAGATTTCTGTCTTTAGCTATATGTAACAGTTGCTGTTTGTCCACAAAATTCAACAAATTAAAGATGACTTGGTGCAGCTTATCTTATGGTTCACTGTTTTAACTATCCAATCCCATGAGCCCTTTCTCTTAATGTTGTGTCTGTTACTTCTAGATGTAGTACATTAAGAAGCTGTTCTTCTTAAAAATAAATCATATCTTTGCTGCCATCAGACTTTTTTAGCCATGTAAGCCCCAACAGTTTGCAGTGCTGACAGTTTTCAGCTGTTCAGTTCTCTTGATGTAAGACTATGTTTTACCTTTAGTTTTCCTAGGTAGTCTTGAACTGAGGTGACCTACATAGTAAAGGTAGTCTTCATGAAGGCAACCTTTACTGCACAAGACTGCATATCATCTTGATGATAAGCATTTATCTTGTAGATCTCAGCTGTGTTATCCATCACTTAGGAAACTGTGGTGGTGAACTTGGCCATTTTGAAATGTAGATCAGCGGTTATTAGGGTCACTGGGGAAGTGTCTCCACTTGACAAGTATTAAAATTGTCTCTAAATCATTTGCCTGAGTAGTTCATGTGGTAGGGAATAGTACAGCTAGAGAAAATTGTTGAGAATACACTATTTGAAGCAATTTGCCTAGACTGCCATTACAGAACACTGCATGCTGCATGCATTTAAGCTCAATTTCCCACTAAAATAGATGTCTATTGTAGATCTGAGTTACTGAAAACATAATTGTTTTAACTTTAAAGTACTTTTGAATTTCTGCTAATTATTCTAATGGTCTTCAGATGAAGGAAAAATAATGTTAGGTCTTTTGTTTTGTAAATGAATCACTAATAAACCGTTGTCACACAATGTTTTCTGTGATCTTGGTATAAGTTGATATGTCTAGTGATATTATTATTACTCTTTTTGACACTTAACCAAGCTCCTACATGGTTTGTTGACCTTTGACTGAGGTTTGTCTCCGTTAGTGTTGGAATATACCCCAGATTACAGTCATCAGTGTATTTAGCACATTGGGCAATTTGTCCTATAGGAGCAGAAACCATGAACAGACTGACTATGATAGGGTGTGAACCAGAGCAAGGCACAGTCCCCCTTGTAATAATCTTTTGTTTTAACACCTCAGCCTTCATCACCACCCTGATCTGCAGGTTGTGGAACCATGAGATCATTCCTTTTCAGAAACTTTCTTTATTCTTTTCTGGGTTGTGGAGTAGTGAGAGATCTTGTCAAGCAGCAGATGTAAGATATGAAACTAATCTTAGACAACACTGAAGTCTTTCACAGTGAGGTAATAATTCTAAACTCTACGTGTGCGGCAGTATACTGAAGGCCCTGGCTATGCCCACATGTAAAACGTGTACACACGGTTCCACTTCACAGTATCGAATTACTGAAAACTCGAACTTCATATGGTCAAGACCATATGATCGAGTTTTCAGTAACTCGAAATTAGGAAGTGAAATAAAAAAAAAAAAAGAAAAAAAATCAAACATATCGTTTCTGCAGGGGGGCAAGCCCCCTGCACCCTCCCTACTTAAGTATACCATCTCTGTGATCGGACTATAGAGAGGAAATGGGAGATCTCCCATTCTGTGCTTCTGCATACAGTGTGGAATGTGAGATTTCCCTTTTCCCCACTGTAGCGTGATCTCGGAGTTGGTATATTTAAGTAGGGTGGTGTGTGGGGTGCAGGGGGGCTTGCCTCCCTGCAGAAACAATGTTTGGGTTTTTTTTTATTACACTTTGTAATTTTGAGTTGATGAAAACTCAATGATGTGGTCTCAACCATATGAAGTTCGAGTTTTCAGTAATTCACATTGTGAAGTGGAACCGTACACACACATGTATTTAAAATTCCAAAGCTTCATATTCACTCAAAATGTATTTTAGATTTGCTGCGCATAGTTTTAAGAACATAAATGCAAGATAAATACAGTTTAAGTTAAGGTGCAACCTGAATTATTCAACAGAGTTAGTGTTCTCTTCATCAGATTTACTGTGGCAATCCCACCTGTCCAACTCCACCTTGCTGGGACCCCCCAGTGGCTTTTGTACCTGCCCTTATTTGACTCTGTCTTCCATCAAGGAAGAGAGTCTGAGAGGAAGAGAGTCTGAGAGGTATGCAGAACACCTCTGGCCAAGTGGATTCCTGCCCATCAAGCCCACTTACCTGATTTGTTCCCCATCTGGTGAGAGTTGAGTTTTAAGGAGCAGGCCAGCTTCTCCAAAGACTGGCCTGTCCATCGCTTCCACATGTGGCTTAAAGACTGTTAGTTACTAAATGGTCGAGAGGAGAAGTCTTGCTTGGTTTTATACCCTTTCCATGGCTCCATATTGCAGAGCTCTACATTGACAACACATCCCAACCAAGCCATTACATGTAGGCAGTACACCTAGTCACCACTTTGCAACCCCCCCCAGGATCAGTGTGGTGGCATCGGTTACTTGGTTACCCTTCTCTACACAGCCCCCTCAGATGTCTGTGTTGCTAATCAAACACAGGTTGTCTTGGCTCTATTCACGGTTTCATACTTCAGTCCCACAAGGCCAGGTGAGGGTTTTGGTACTGTAGGGTTGAGGCTATAATCTGAGCTTCAGTGTGCAGTCCTGTGTTTGATTCTTTCATATTTCAAGTACATCACTGTTCTCATTGTAGTTGTTGTTCAGATTACTTATTGTAAATGTTGTTTCAGATTATTATGTAAGTATGTCATTTCCTTTCTTCAGACATTCTTGTGATAATTGCTGTATTAAGTGTACTTGCTTCTGTGTAAATACTTGATGTGATGCACTAAATTCTGCCTAGTAGGCCTGGGTCATGGCTGAAAAGGGTCTGTCAACCAATCCACTTAACTGGTTGCCAAAAATCTAATAAAGAAGTCCATTAACTCTGAGTAAATAACTTAATTGTAGTGTGTTTATAGGTCATTCTTGAAAAATATGTCCTGTGTCTGATAAGGTTATCTGATAAGCAAATGAATCAAAGTAAATTTGATAATACAGAAGTAAGGCTGATGGGCCTTTTGATATCAACTGAACTCATTACACATTTGATTCACATGTATAACTTTACTTTGCTCAAGAATTGGACTTCTGTGCCAGTGAGTGGTACACAGAAATGCAAGTACAGATGACAATAAAATGACCATGTTTTTTTTTTACCAAGTCTGGCATTAATAGTATACTTGTGATCATATCTACAGTCATACAAGTATATAAAGTATGTTTCAGGTAGCACTTTGCATTGTCATTCATTATTGTGCATTTAGAAGGTGATCTTATAGCCTTTTGATGATATTAATTCTGAGAAATGTACTTTGTATTTGGTGTTTATAAATGTATTCAGATAACTAGGCTTTTTTAAATAAGTAGAGGCTGTTTTGTGCAAGTTGAAATTTTGATCTTAATATAACTGCAGTAGTACAAAAAAAAATCAATGTGAAATTAAACACTAAAATGTACATGTAGCTATACTTGGAACGTCTGTGTAATTCTATGGCTGTCTGATTTTTTTGTAGCTTGCCAAAGTACAACGTGGTTCCCAGTGCACTCTTGGATACCGATCTGCAGAAGATGTTTACTCTGTTTAATGAACGTCGTATCCCAGTGAGTAAATTTGATGTTTTTCTTCTTGGTACATTCATCAGTTTACAGAAGGTATGCCTTTGTTAAAAGGATCATGAATGAGTAGAAGAAGTATTAATCCATTTTGCACACTGGTTTGTGCTCTTGGCTTTTCTGAATAAAAAATGTATGCACCTTATAATGTTTGCAACTGAGAATGTGTTAATATAGTTTTTCTTTTTAGAAATGTACGTTTGCCAATGTCTTAAGGGATAATTGCATAAAGGTGTTAATATCGGAAGCTCGAAATGTATCTGTATTTAATTTTTATATATTTATATAACATTTGTTGACTGGGAAAGTCTGAGTAGGGCAGAAAAAGAAGTTATGTCTTACCATAATGTTCCATCTGGATTGTTGATCCTCGTTCAGTCATTACGCATGGGTATAGGTTCCGACCTCAGAACCAAGCCGGCCATTTTCCAGGCTCGCGTCAGCTTCAAACTCTCGAGCTAAACTCTTACCCACAATCCCCCTTTCCCTGTTACCTCAGATTGAGTTTGCAAGTCAAAGAAAGCAGAGGCTACCTCTGGTCAAATAACCTAAGAGAACCGGATGGTGAGATCCACTAGAAACCACAGGAGGGGGAAGGATCAACAATACAGATGGAACGTTATGGTAAGATATAACTTCTTTATCTGATATTGTTAATCCTCATTCATTCTTTACACATGGGACAGAATCCCCAGCTACCTCTATTCCTGGGAGGCTCTCATGGAAGGACATTACTGAGCACCGTAGAACCGAAAGATGCTCTTCCCCTGGAGGCCAAATCCAATTTGTAATGATTGATGAAGGTATGAGGCGTAGCTCAAGTTGCAGCTGCACAGATGTCATGTAAGGAAGCTTTGGCATGGAAGGCAGCAGAAGTTGCCACCGACCTTGTTGAATGAGCTTTCATGGTAGTAGGCAATGAGATATTGCATTGTGTATAAATGAAGGTCACACAGTCCTTCAACCATCTAGCTAATGTGACCTTAGCGACAGCAGATCCTAATTAACTTGTCAGATTTACGAAAGGGCCTAGTCCTGTTTAAGTAAAAACAAATTTGCCTGTGGATATCTAGGGTATGTAGGCAATACTCTCCTCTGTTTGAATGATTGAGAAAGAAAACTGGCAATTCAGTGGCTTGATTAATGGACATTTCAGAGATCACTTTAGGCAGAAAGGATGGATTAGTTCTCAGAGACACTCTATCTCTATGAAAAATCAAGTATGGACTCCTGATACATAGAGCTTGAAGCTCAGAAATACGTCTGGCAGAAGTAATGGCGGCCAAAGACAAGGTTTTCCATGACAAATACTTGAGGTCACAAGAAGAGGCAGGTTCGAAAGGTGGCATTGTCAGAGCTTGTAGAACTAATGATAAATCCCATGATTGAATAGGTTCTCTAACAGGTGGCTTCAGATGGTTCAAACCTTTTATGAAGGTCTTGCACAATTTGTGGGACATAAGAGAGGAATCTTGGACACCCTCATGAAAATTAGAAATTGCAGCCAGATGAACTCTAATGGTAGAGGCCGATAGACCCGATTGAAAGAGGTCGGCCAGATAGTCTAGTATTATCAACACTGGTGCTGAGAAGGGATCTACTTGTTTATCTTTCAGCCAACAGGTAAATCTTTTCCACTTGCTCAGATAAGTAATTCTAGTGGAAGACTTATGAGATGCAATGAGAATATCACGTATTGATAAAGAAAGATCATTCTGCCTGGCAATCAAGGGAATTGGAGTAGCCAAGCCGTGAGCTACAGGCTGTTCAAGTTGGGATGAATCAGGTTCTGTGGATGTGAGATCAACTCTGGGTTTGGATGGAGAATCCATGGTCGATCTAGTAGGTGAGGCGAAAGGAAGGGGAACCAAATCTGTCGAGGCCAATGTGGTGCTATGAAGATCACCTTGCTCTTCAACCGACAGGCTTTCTTCAGAAACTGGGGGATGAGGGGAAAGGGTGGAAATGCATAAAGAAGACCTGAGGGCCAATCGTGGACTAGAGCGTCCCTGGGTGACTGTCCTTGAGGGGGAATCAGGGCGAAGTAGTTGCTGCATTTGTAGTTGGTCAGGGATGCAAAGAGGTCGCAGCAAGGATGGCCCCAGCGGTGGAAGATCTCCGCCGCTATCAAGGGATTCAGGGACCACTCGTGAGGTTGAAGAATGCACCTGCTGAGTCTGTCTGCTATCACATTGGAACTCCCGGGAATATGCATTGCTAGAAGAAAACGGTTGGTAGCCATCGCCCATTGCCATATCCTCATGGCCTTTTGACAAAGGGGGTAAGATTTGGTTCCACCTTGCTTGTTGATGTACCAGACCACCGCCATGTTGTCTGATTGAATCGCAATCATCCCAGATGGCAGCAGGGGATGGAATGCTTGCAATGCCAGAAGCACCGCCCTCGGCTCTAGAACATTTATATGCAGATGGGCCTCCAGTCCGGACCAAGTGCCTTGGACTGTCTGTCCCTGACATAGCCCCCCCACCCCCACCCCATCAGGGAGGCGTCCGTGGTCACCATGGCCTTAGGTTGCTGGGGGGAGAAGGGGCGAAACCATTGTGACAGATTGTGTGTCATCCACCAATTTAAATCCTGTTTGCACCTGTGGGTTACTCAAATCATGGCTGAAAGAGGATGCTGAAAAGGATACTATTGGGTAAGCAGTAGCCATTGTAGAAGCCTCATGTGAAACCTGGCCAGGGGAACAATGGTGATGGAGGCTGCCATGGAATCCAACAGCTGTAGAACCGAGTGAGCCATGGATTTCTCCCTTGAAAGGATTGGAATCAGTTGTTGCTTTATCCTTAGAATTCTGTGCTCTGGAATAGCATCACTGCAGTTCTTTGTGTCCAAGGTGGTAACCCCTATGAATTCTGTCAACTGAGATGGGGTGAGATTGGATTTTTGCCAGTTTATGGTTATGCCTAGCCTTTGAGCAGCGACGAGACTGTATGCCAGGGCTTCTTCCAGTAGATGTCTGGTGGGGGCGGAAATGACTGCAGAAACTAAATGCTTTGCAGGTACGGTATGCTCGGCCAAACCATTACAAAGTAATACACCAACAGCCAGCAGTCGCAATATATAAACACTTCACTCCAAAATAAAAATAGTTATTTATTATGCATCAAAATTAAACCGGTTTCGGCTAACCAGCCTTCTTCAGTGAAAAAGCATTTATCAAGCAGTGTTAATCATGCATATTTATAGACTATTCCAACCAATGAAAACATGGTGTAGTCCAATTTAAACAAGCAAGAATGCAGTAGCATTTAAATGCGTGTTAGAAGTGATACAATAGAGGCATTAAATTTAATATATTCTTGAGTGCTTACTTATATAGTCTCTTTTTTCAATATTACAGTATATAGCTCATAAACAGTTATATACATTGATGAAATAATATATGACACAATTTTGTTAGGAAAGACCTAAATGGGAAAACCTGTCTTGTTTATCCAAATAAATCTAACAATGTCTATATACAGTTCGAATGTCCAATACAACAACATGGTTTTCTGAAACAATTGTTAACAAATAAGTATGTATGTATCAACACAAATATATTAAAAAAATGGAAGTAAATCCATACTTAGTTAACAAATGGATACATCTCATGCATATTTATATGTTAGGCATATCTTATAATTAAACATGTCCGAACATAATTACATTTTGTATACACCATATATATATATCAATATTATGAGTAATAGGGATATGCTCACGTATAAATCTTATAACAGTAAGTAATAATTCACCACATGGTACACTCATATTCAAAATTAACTTACAAGAAGTTATAATAACATAACCACCTAAAGATGATGCATACATTGCCTATGTTGTATTGTTCAGACAGGTTATAAATGGTCATTAAGGCCCGGGGGAAATAATGCCCCAAGATGAATAATCCAATACTTTTCTTTGTGGTTCAAAATACTGTGCCAACCCTGTTGGTTGCTTCTGTCCCCTATAATTTTATCAATGATCATGAACATGAATCTGGCATTAGCATGTTTAATAGTGTGTCTATAGAGGGCATTGGTCTCTTTCTTATTTGTAATGTCACTTCTGTGTTCACTCATTTGTATTCTAAGGGAGCATGATGTTTGCCCTACATAAAATGCTGAACATTGACAAGTGGCTAAATATACAATCCAACTACTACTGCAATTGCAAAAGACTCTTAAATCATAAACCCTACTAGTGTTAGCACTAGTAAATTGTTTGAGTTTACTTACTTGTTGACATGATCCACAATGTCCACACGGAAAGGTACCCAAAAGCTGATCTCCAGTTATGGTCATTTGTATATTGCACCCCCACTTTCCTTATGCTTGTAGTGGGAGAATAAGGCACCCAGTGTTTTACCCAGTCTGTATGAAAATTGACATTTGGGACCCAAAAGTCTTCTTAGTTCGTTAGCCAAAAGTATGTTCCAATGGGTATCCAGAATGTTTCTGATGATATTGTGATTTTGTCCTTATGTGGTTACAAACCTAAGCATAGATTCAACCCCAGTAATTTCTCATTTTTTTTATTGTAATAATGTATTTCTGTCTTGTTCGGCAGACCATTTACTTGCTCTAAGTATATCAGATTCTTTATAACCTCTTTCCGTAAACCTGTTATAGAGATCCAGTTTGGCCTGATCAAAATCATGTTGGGATGAGCTAATTTGTTTGATGCGCATAAATTGAGATTTGGGTATATTGCGGATGGTGTGGCGTGGATGCATACTAGAAGCATGGAGCAAGGTGTTATGCTGTGGATATTTCCTGTATGTCTTGGTATTAAGAGTATGATTATCATTCCTGTAAGCTGTAACATCCAAAAAATCAGTGATGTCTTGATTATATGTTACTGTAAACTCTATACCCCAAATGTTTCCATTCAAATATTCCACAAACTCCTGTAAGTATGCTATGTCTGCACGCCACACCATCCAGCAATCATCTAAATATCTGCGCCATATGTCAGTCTCAACCATATACAAGTTATGGAGCAGATTGTAGATCATACACTCCTCAAAATATGCCATAAATAGGTCTGCATATATGGGAGCAAAAGATGCCCCCATAGCAGTCCCTTGGTGTTGCCAATAGCACTCTCCTTGAAAATAGAAGACATTTTTATTGAGTACATGTTCTGCCATACATATAAGTAGTGTGTTAAGTCCAGGTGGATATAATGCTGATTGTTCAAACCAATACCGTAATGCCTGCAGGCCAGCCCAGTGGTGTATGCTAGTATATAAGGATTTCACATCCAAAGTACACATGAGCCAATGAGGTTCTAGTTGTGTATCCTGTATAATTTGAAGAAATTGGGTTGTATCCTGCAATCTGGCCCTAACAGATGTAAGCAATGGTTTCAAATGTTAACATGATTTTGATCAGGCCAAACTGGATCTCTATAACAGATTCATAGAAAGAGGTTATAAAGAGTCTGATATACTTAGAGCAAGTAAATCGTCTGCCGAACAAGACAGAAATACATTATTACAATACAAAAAACAAGAAATTACTGGGGTTGAATCTACACTTAGGTTTGTAACCACATATGGACGAAATCACAATATCATCAGAAACATTCTGGATACCCATTGGAACATACTTTTGGATAACGAAGAACTAAGAAGACTTTTGGGTCCCAAATGTCAATTTTCATACAGACTGGGTAAAACACTGGGTGCCTTATTCTTCCACTACAAGCATAAGGAAAGTGGGGGTGCAATATGCAAACAAATGACCATAACTGGAGATCAGCTTTTGGGTACCTTTCCATGTGGACATTGTGGATCATGTCAAAAAGTAAGTAAACTCAAACAATTTACTAGTGCTAACACTAGTAGGGTTTATGATTTAAAAGTCTTTGGCAACTGCAGTAGTAGTTGGATTGTATATTTAGCCACTTGTCAATGTTCAGCATTTTATGTAGGGCAAACATCACGCTCCCTTAGAATACAAATGAGTGAACACAGAAGTGACATTAGAAATACGAGAGAGACCAATGCCCTCTATAGACACACTATTAAACATGCTAATGCCAGATTCATGTTCATGATCATTGTTAAAATTATAGGGGACAGAAGCAACCAACAGGGTTGGCACAGTATTTTGAACCACAAAGAAAAGTATTTGGATTATTCATCTTGGGGCATTATTTCCCCCGGGCCTTAATGACAATTTATAACTTTTCTGAACAATACAACATAGGCAATGTATGCATCATCTTTAGGTGGTTATGTTATCATACCTTCTTGTAAGTTAATTTTGAATACAAGTGTACCATGTGGTGAATTATTACTTATTGCTATAAGATTTATACGTGAGCATATCCCTATTACTCATAATATTGATATATATGGTGTATACAAAATGTAATTATGTTCGGACATGTTTAATTATAAGATATGCCTAACATATAAATATGCATGAGATGTATCCATTTGTTAACTTTAAGTGTGGATTTGCTTCCATTTTTTTATATATTTGTGTTGATACATACATACTTATTTAACAATTGTTTCAGAAAACCATGTTGTTGTATTGGATATTCGAACTGTATATAGACATTGTTGGATTTATTTGGATAAACAAGACAGGTTTTCCCATTTAGGTCTTTCCTAACAAAATTGTGTCATATATTATTACATCACTGTATATAACTGTTTATGAGCTATATATTGTAATATTGAAAAAAGAGAATATATAAGTAAGCTCCCAAGAATATATTAAATTTAATGCATCTATTGTATCACTTCTAACACACGTTTAAATGCTATTGCATTCTTGCTTGTTTAAATTGGACTATACCATGTTTCCATTGGTTGGAATCGTCTATAAATATTCATGATTAACATTGCTTGATAAATGCTTTTTCAGTGAAGAAGGCTGTTTAGCCGAAACCGGTTTGATTTGATGCATAATAAATAACCATTTTTATTTTGGAGTGAAGTGTTTATATATTGCGATTGCTGGTTGGGGGGCGGAAATGAGCCAGTCGTCTAGGTATGGAAACACCTGGAATCCTTGAAGTCGCAAGTGAGCTGTGACAACTGCCATGCACTTTGTGAACACACTGGGGGCTGTAGAGAGTCTGAAGGGCAGTACTCTGAACTGGTAGTGACAGGCTCCCACATGGAAGCACAGAAATCTTCTGGATGGCTTGTCCGCTTTTATGTGGTAGTACGCATCTTGAAGATCTATCAAGCACATCCAAAAGTCTTTTTCCAAAAGCAGGAGGATAGACTGTATTGTGACCATCTGGAATTTTTGTACTCTCACAAACTTGTTCAATACACTGAGATCCAAAACTGATCTCCAGTCCCCAGTTTTCTTTGGCACCAAAAATAGTCTTGAGTAGAATCCGGATCCTGTTTGGTCTGGAGGGACTGTTTGGATGACTCTTTCTTAGCAGCTTTTCTATCTCTAGTGCTGCTTCTTCCCTTTGACTGGTGGCACGTCGGGAAGGTTTTTTGAAGGGGCAGGGCAAAGATTGAAGGGGATATGATAACCTGTGGTTATAATCCTTTGTACCCAAGAATCGGTGGTGATGGTTAGCCAGGCAGAAGGGTACAAGGAGAAACATCCCCCAACCACCTCCAGAGGAAAGGAGTTGGGCCGCTCTTCAGGAACGTTGGTAGGATTGACCAGGGAAGAAATCCCTGGAACCCTGGTTACAAGGACCCCCCTCTGCCCTGAAAGGAGCGTCTTCCCCGTGAGTTTCCCCCTCTGCCTCTAGGGGCGAATTTGGCCTGTGTGTCACGGAAAGGACCCTGAGATTTCTTGAACCATATCTTCCTACTCTTTTGGTTTCTGGAGAAAGCACGGTGAGGGGAAGAATAACGGACCTCTATGGCAGAAAGGGTCTTACCATCCTGTTCACATCTGGCCAGTGTGCTTTTAACTTTGGGCCCAAACAACGAGTAGGCCTCAATGGGAGCGTTAAGAAAGGAAGCCTTAAAGGGTTCCGCGAAATTGCACAAGCGCATCCAGGTGTGATGTCTCAAGACCGCAACTGAACCCGTTGCTCTAGCTGCTCCTTCTGATGTGTGAGATATCAGTCGCATAGAGGTGTTGGATATTGATTCATTAGTGGCCAGCTGAGAGGCCACTTTGTCACAGTCCCCATCAGACACGGCACCAGCCAAGGTGTCAGAGAGCTCAGAAATCAGATCCCTTTGAAGCCTGGTAAAGTGTGCCATATAATTCAGGGACCTGATAGTAAAGGTCTCTGAAGCAAAGGTGCGCTTCCCTATCCTGTCCAGGGCCTGAGACTCTTTGTTAGGTGGATGGACAGTCTGGCTTTCTTCTTCTGCCAGATCCTTTTTTGTTGTGGCCGCCACCACCAAAGCATCCACAGGAAGACCTTTGGACCATTGGGGATCCAAAGCAGGAGGGGACAAAATCTTATCTGGCCTCCGGGGAATAGCTTTGACGGTATCAGGTGCCTTCCAAGCATGCTGCACGATACGCCGGGCAAGTTCATCGGCAGGTGGAGTAACTCAGGAGGTAGAGGGCCAGGCACGAAAAGCCTGCAGGAACACAGATTCCTCAGAGGTTGGATTAGAGGACTGCCAGTCACCTCTCGGTTTCAGGATTTCAAGGATATCACCAAAGGATACCTCAGAGGGTGACCGGGGGGGATCATTCCCCCCTCATCGAAATCTGTGTCTTCAGTGAGGGACTCCTCTGTGGAGTCCATGTGCTTCCTCTTACACAAACTTTTCTGGTGGACCTCCTCAGCGGGAGAAGCTGGAGAAGACAGCGGAAAAGGGGATTCCTGTGGGAATATGTACTGTGGTCCTTGCACCCGGTGTTCGCTAGGTGCGACTTGTAAAACCAGTGTACCAGAGGAGGGCAGAGGTATAGACAGTCCAGTATCGCCAGCAGCAGCGAAAGCTTTCTCCATAAGTTGAAAGGCTGTTCCACTTGAAGAGGCGTGCATGTTTAGGACAGGGGTCACCCCTCCCCTGAGTGGCTCAGCCTGCCGACCCGGAGTCCCTGGATGGCTGTGGAGCAGCAAGCTATGCGTGTCACAACTGACATCCTGGGTCATAGCAAAACTTTCCTGCCATGAAGGCAACTGTGGTTCCTTAGTGAGATCCATAAAGGGGACTGCAGAAGGGGAAGACTGTGCTATATCCAGGGGTCTTTGGAGACTGGTGATCACTTCCCAAGGAAGGATAGTTCCTGAGGGGTGGGATACCTCTGGCTAAGAGCACCTGATCCACAAGACACAACACATCATGTTCGGAAAAGGCTTCTAGTGGACCTCTTGGAGACTGAGGGAGAAACAGGCCTGTCCACAGAAGAGGAAAACTCGGTGCCCATTTCACCCATCCGCACCGAGGACAACGGTGCTGAGAGACACTGGACTATGGGTGCCTGCAACCGAAGAAGTCATCATTGCCGAGGTCATAGTCTTCACCGACACAGGGATCGGTGCCGAAGTGGTTGTCGGTACCAAAGCTGGAACTGACAAAACTGGAGTCAACAATAAAGGCGTCTGTTCTGAGGAAGATCTCGGAGCCGACGTGGTCAAGGTCTGCACCGACTGAACGGTCGTTGCCGATACAGTGGTAATAGTCTGAACCAAGGAGACCCTCGGTGCCGATATAGTGAAGGCTGCAGGAGAAGACGGAGCCGAGATCACTAATGGAGCCGAAGGCCTCGGTACCAAAAGCACTGAAGCTGACTGAATGAGCTCCAGAGCCGAAATTTTAATTTTTTTTAGATTTTGGCTGGCAGGAGTCCCCAGCCGGGGATGAAGGCAAAGATTTAGCCTTGGTAGGAACATCCAAGATTTTCTTATGGGCTCTAGGAGGGGTTGAGGCCTCCGACCCAGAAATAGCCTCTGGAAAGGGAGATTCAAGAAGTCCCTTCAGTAACAGCTTGTTTTTCCTTTCCAACAAGGTTCTATTCGCAAAGTTCTCACAAATAGTACAAGGCAGGTCTACAGACAAGTGGGACACCCCCAAACAATAAACGCACAAAGAGTGTGCATCAGAAGTAGGTAGTTTGTGTCCACAATCAGAACACCTGGACTACCTTTCTTATCTGCCATGACAGCAAATTAATTAATAGAAAAAGGTACCAGCAATGGTACAAAGGAATAACCGAAGGTATGAGAAAAAAAGAAAGGATTACCAATGATGGTAAAGAGAGAATACCTCACGGTAAAAAGGTAAAGAAAATAGCAGAAAAACCTGAAGAAAATATGTACGCTAGATGCGATAGGGTAAGAGACAATGAAATATAAACTTTTCTGAAATAAAAGTAATCTGAAAGACTATTAGACAACAAATAACTGTACTTAGCTCAAGAGAAGTAGCTTGACATGACCGAATGGCAACGCGGCAAAAGAAATCTGAGGTAACAGGGAGTGGGGGATTGCGGGTAAGAGTTTAGCTTGAGAGTTTGAAGCTAACACGAGCTTGGAAAATGGCCGGCTCTGTTCCGAGGTCAGAACTGATACCCATGCGTAAGGAATGAATGAGGATTAACAATATCAGATCCTATTTTCAGCAGAGGCCCAGAGAGAAATGCTCCAGACGCATGTATTAAGGTGAAAGTGTGCACACCCCTGTAAAAATGCCAGGTTTTTGTGATATAAAAAAATGAGACCACAATAAATCATTTCAAAACTTTTCCCACCTTTAATGTGACCTATAACCTGTACAATTCAATTGAAAAATAAGCAAATCTATTAGGGGAAAAAATATAAAAAATAAAAAACCTACAATAAGCTGGCTGCATAAGTGTGTACACCCTTAAACTAATACTTTGTTGAAGCACCGTTTGATTTAATTAGCCCCTTTTTGACCTCTCCCTTTCCTTTGGGCTCATTTGACACACCCTCCTTGGGTGCTTGATCTGGATCCATATCTCATTTCTCACCCCTTCAGGTTGTCTCACCCAGACATTCAAGCCCTCAAGTTGACTGCATAGATTTCCACTTCCGCTGACTGCTAGGCAGACCAGGCTCTTTTCACAAGTAGTTCTTATTCTCAAGTCATCACAGAAAGCTTCAACAAGGAAGGATTATAATAGTAAGTGGAAAATGTTTTCCATTTGGTCCTCTAAAAGATATTTAGACCCTTGTTCAGCCCCTGTGTCAGCAGTGCTAGAATTTCTTGCTTCAGTTTTTCATGATGGAGCAAGGTAATTCCATTATCAAGGTCCAGCTGGCTGCGATATCCAACTTCCACATTGGTGATAATCATTCTCTTTGGCCTCTCTGAAGTTGTGTAAAGCCTTCCTTAAAGGTACTTTTCTTCACTGGCCTCCTATCAAGTACCCCACCCCTCCTTGGGATATCTTGCTATGCTACTACAGGCATTAAAGCAGTCTCCATTTGAACTGGCAGCCAAAGCAGATTTAAAGTTTCTGATATGGAAAACTATTTTTCTGGTAGTCATTGCTTCAGCCAGAAGAGTGTTTGAACTCCAGGCTTCGTCTTGTCCACCCCTATGTGTCATTTTTCACAAGGACAGTCTCTCTTTATGTACCAGTCCTCCCTTTCTACCCAAGGTGGCTTCAGAGTCAGCACTCCAACTATTAACTTGCTAGTTTTCTTCACTTAGTTTACTTGTGAGGGTGAATGTATGCTTCACCTGTTAGGTTTACATAGAACTGCATGTTTCCTTACACAGAAAGAGAAATTTCAGAAAGTCAGACCAACTGTTGGTATCCTTTTCCAACGCCAAGTTGGGTCCGGCTGTGTCAAACATAAGCAAGATGGTTGACTAGCTTCATTTCTCATGTCAATAAAGACAAAAGTTTTGCTTTACCAAAACTTCCAAAAGCACATTCAACAAAATCTTTATCCACGTACTCTGTTTTCTTGTAGAGCAGACCAATCGATGATTTGTGTCGCTGCCACTTGGTCCAAGGGCTATATCTTTATTGCTCATTATAACCTGCATATTTTTCCAGAAATAGGGTGGCTTTTGGTAATGTCATCCTTTGGAGCATCCTTCTATGAACACCGCCCTAGGAACCAAGTAGCTGGGGACACAGCCTCATCAGTGAGGAATGAATAGAAAAGACATCATCAGATACAGAATGTATGTACTCACCCTACAGATACATCTGTGTTGTCTTTTTCCTTCATTCCTCATCTTTCCTCACTTCATTCTCCCTTCTTTTCCATGGAAGACTTCCATCTGGACTTCTGGTATGATCTTTAGAGCATATACCAAGAGTTTTTCACTGTTCCAGCTCAAGAGTAGGCTGCTTTATTTTAATGTCTTTTTTTTCTGCACTGTCTGTTGCTATCTTGGTGGTGGTTTTGTCTTACGGATATTGTTGATTAGGTTGTCACTAGGTTGCGGGCAAACTTGATCTTGAGGTAATGTTGGGGTTTGGAGGGGATTATGGATAAGGGGAGAAGCCTGAGTTACAGATCCAAAGTGTGGAAAGTGGCCAAACTTAGATCTAAGGATGGATCTAAAGACTCCATCAGTGAGAAATGACAGAAAAGACAGCATAAATGCATCATTATGATGAGTACACAACTTTAGAAGGAGCAGACTATATTAATTTTATGGTGGTACAAGTAAGCAACTGTAGAAGGAGCAGACTATATTAATTTTATGGTGGTACAAGTAAGCAACTGGACTGATTCCGCAGCAGGAACTGTTAATTGGAAGGGCGCACCATCTGTATGCTCCAGATCTGGCTGTGAGAATGCAGCCAAGACCTGTATTAGTAAAATGCAAACCTACCAGCAGAAAAAGTTGATGTTGACAAAACTTTGGCAAAAGGGCGAAGCATTAAATGTTGGTGACAGTAGCTTGTTTGTGGAAAATGATTATTCACTGCACATCAGGCAAAAGAGAAACAAATTTATTCCAGCAATCAGGGAATGTCGAGTGCTAGGTGTGAGATTCAACCTGCTGTATCTAGCTGTCTTCAGAATATTTTTTTTTTCCTGGAAGATCAGTCATTTTTTAAACACCCTTATTGAGTTATCTCTTGTGACATAGGCAAACTTGCATTTATATATAAAAGTAATCAAATCATATTAACAAGTTCATATTTACAAACATTGTGCACCAAATATATTATGTATCATACAATCTAAGCAGCAATGTACAAATTATTCCATATCCTGCCTTCACTCAAACCTCATTCCTCCTCCAAAACATTTTCCTGCATGTAAAGCTATTCTACTTAAGTTGCAATTATGTTTCAATATCTGTACTATACTGTATCTACTCCTACTACAGACTATCAGTAAATGTATACGCCGATTGTTATTAATTGTACCTGGTTTACATTCTGTAAGTCAGCCATTTTCCTGATAGATTTTTTCACTTTGTTTTTTTGTTAAAGAATAATTCTCTTTTGTCCTGTACTAGACTATGCAACAATGCCATTAATAAGAATATTTACATGAATCCGGTGTTATTTGTTTAACATAAATGTCAAGTCATGTATATGTAAACCTTGTATTTGTAATTATAATCATTGTTGCATGTTAAATGTGGAGCTTTACTCCCTGGGCCTCTGCTGAAAAAGGATTTTTGTCCAGTCGGACTTTCCCGGTAATAAAAAGTATTGTTCCACAATTTCCATTTTTTTCTGTACAATTTACTCTTACCCATTTCTAAAGATCCCACTAGCTGTTCTTTTATCTCTGTTACAATATTCACTACTTCAAGTGTAATGGTTTAGAGTTTTCATTTTCTAGTAAAGATTTTTTTGGCAACCACCAGAATTAAACTTAACAAGGCTTTATTATGACTAAGCAATTTAGATGCTGTATCCCAGCTCAGAAAATCATTTCCTTAGCTTCCATATCACTGATGCTGTATTCTATACAATAGGGTTCCCCTGCCCAAGACAGCTTGACGTCCATCTAGTATACCAAAGCCTTTTGTTGTACACACATATGCTCCTGTGCACGGTGTAGGGTGTAAAGGTGAGGTCAGCATGTACCATCTTCTGAACTTCTTCACTGCCAGTCCGAACGCCATCTTCATTCGTCAGTCTGAATGCTCATTCATCTGCTGGTTTTATGACTATCAGATAAGTGCCCTGTTGGGGGGTTTGTTTTTATTATCATACTTTTGCCTTATTTTTGGTTGTTGGATTTCATATCATCCAGAAAGGGGAAACGCCAGTGTGGGAGACAAATTCCCTGTAAAGGTCATCCCAACCAGTGTTTGTTCTGTTTAGGTGCTTCCCACGATGCATATGTTTTGCAAGATTTGTCAGTTCTTTGTCCATAAGAAGTTGTGGAGTCTGCTTTCTTCTCTTGCTATTTACCTTCAGAACCAATTACTTAAATTATTGCCTAAGGATACCATGGAAGGCTCTTCCTAGCCCGAGGGCCAGCTGTCTGCAAAGTAAAAGGCCAAGAAGGTCCGGTCTGATTCTTCAGCTGTGCCACTTCCACCGGATGTCTCTCTTGTGGCCGATGAAAGCCCTGAGGATCACCTGGTTTCTTTCTTGGATTCCTCTGCCATGACTGCTTTGGAGGCCGGCATGGACCCAATGCCATGCATGTCCGTGGAGGTTTTACAGACGTCCACCTTGAATGTACAGGGAGTATCACAGCTAGTTATTAGCAAATGGCCTAGGGGTGTTCCTCAAATTTTAGTAAGGGAAGAAGGTCCTACTACAATTACTGAATCCGTCAGGAGTCAGAGCCTCCAAAATCTTTTAAGGCTGATGTCCCATTCAAAAAGAAGCAAAAAACAAACATATATTTTGCCTGCTCCAAATGATCCTCAGAGTGAATGGCAAAACTTCATTCAGGGCCTGTTTAATACCCTTATGGCTCTTAAGCCTCCACAGGGTGTTTCTGTTCCAGCTTTCCCCTTGTCTTCTACCTCTTAAGAGACCCAGGGAGCATGATTCTTCTGAGGGGGATGCTGCTGATTCTGATGAAGAGTTCCTGACTTATTCCTCCCAGATTCCTTCGCCACTTGACTATTGTTCTGACCAAGAAGTCTTATCAGTCCTGACTCTCCTTTTGAGGAGATTTCATTTGGTGATACTTTTTTCTCAAATGATAGCATTTTTCAATTGTGACTGTGCTCAAGTGTCTGTTCGGAAGAGGTACTATGAGCTTCTACAAATGGAGTTTCATTGACCTTCTGCTGTTTCTCCTGTTCTTATAGCTTTGCTGGATGCCTTTTCCACTACTTTTTAACCTCCTGACTTCCAACCCCCTGCTCCCAAAATGCTGAGGTTTTATAAAGTGCCTGAGGAATCAACTATCCGACACAAATGACCAGGTACATTTTGTCTGTTCTCTTGCAATTCTGTCAGGCAATTTCAGTTCTCCCTGATTCTGAGGGGAAGGCCTCTGCTCTTACTTTGCTTGGGACATCCACCCATGTAGCTCACCATTTCATTAAATGCATCTGTGATGCTGCTGATGCTTCATCTAGGGCTGCTGCTTTTGGATCTGTTTTGAGGAGGTATTCCAGCCTCAGACTTCAGCCTTTGCCCAATGATATCAAGGCTAAGCTGATGGATGCTTCTCTGGATAACAAACAGTTGTTTGTTGCTGCTGCTGCAGAGTTGTTTACATCCCTTCAAGAAAAGGGCAAGGCCTTACAGGGGTTAAAGCATATTTTTGTTTCCCCTGTGCCTACCTTGCAGAGGAATTATCCTAATAAGCCTGCTTTTGTTCATAGACAGTCTCGCCCTCCCCCTGATGTAAAAAGGGTGGTAGAAGGGCTGCCCTGCTAAGGCTATCTAAACTCCTCCTACTTAGAAGCCTCATTTTCCTGATAAACCAGGTACTGTGTGACTATCCTGCTCTTCGCAGTCACATTCCTCCTCCTCTCCATCTTTCCCATCCTTTCCTGTTTGGGTAAAGGTCACCCAGGACTCCTGGGTTCTTTCCATAATTCGCTAGGGTTATTACATGGTTTGGAAATCTCTTCCCCTCTTTTTAGGCATCCATCAGCCTCCTTGGGAACAACTGCCCTTTTTTCTGGAGGTGCTTTAGGGCCTGTTAGCTCAAGGAACAATACAAGAAGTTCTAACTTCTCAGAGGTGGAAGAGATTGTACTCTAGAATGTTCTTGGTCTGCAGGAAAGAAAGCACCTGTAGATCCATTTTAGATTTTTCTTGGCTTTTTAACCCATCAACCCCGACTACCATCTCATAGTGCCTCTGTGCTTACATCCGAGTGCGTTATGAGATGATAGGAATTGCAAGCTGTTACCCCCGAGTGCCTTCAAGAGGTGCAGTACACTGCAGTGCAGATTTGTAGTTGACCTTCATGTAAAACACTCTGAAATTGTAACTGAACTTGTAATTTACTTTTTAAAGTTACGATTCAGCATGTTTTTACATGCTGGTCACATTAAACATTTAGTTGAAAGTACGCATTTCAAGTTGTTAATAAAGCAAGTGGTGGCAGCCAGTCGGATTCTTGCAATCCAAGCCACCACTTGCACCTCCACCCCCAACCTAATTTCCTTTTGTTTTCCCCATATAAATAGGTGGTTCCTTTCTTTTTGCTGATATTTGAAGATTTACCTGCTACTGGATCCCTCTATTTTATTTTTGCATGAATCACTGTTACAGAGCCACACCAGTTTGTCGGATCATACGAGGAGGTTCTTTATTCCTTCTGCTTGGCCCCCGAATGAACAGCTTCTTTTTTTTCAGGTAAGCTATTCGATGTCATTGCAGCCGTAGGCACTGTTTTCACAATTTTCTGTTACCTTTGGCTTTATGCAGACTAGCTTATTACTAAGTTACTTCTTATTTCTAAATGATAGGGCTTTTTTGGGGGTCGGTATGTGCCGGTACGGCATACCAACACCTCAGCTGGGTTTTTTTGTTGTTTTTTAAAGAAACTGTCTATGTGAAGCTGTTCGATCTCGCAGTTTGTTCTTACATATGGGTTCGGAGCCGATCCCTCGGCTCCAAGTCGGCCACATTCCAAGCTCTGCATCTAAGAGAAGCTCGAGGCACAGTCCCTATCCCATGATCCTCTGCTGCTGACCCTCAGATCTAGTTTGCCGCTGCAACAGGTCTCATCGCGTGAGAGCTCGGGCCAGTATCCTTTTATATTTTTCATACATATATATATAGTTTGTTGGAGTGTATTATTAGGATTAGCATAGTGTTAGTATAGTGCAGTTTTGTGTGTGTGCGTGTTGGTTTAAATTAGTGTTAACTTGCTGTGGGAGTGGCTGCTCCTAGACTTAGGCCATTTTCCTTTTCTTTCAGGGCTTTGTCAGATTTTCTTACTGGTAATTCCCTTTTTTTCCCTAGTTAACCGGTAGTTATTATACTAGTTGTGTGTATTAGTGGTAGTTTTGTGTACCTTTATACATATAGTTGCATTTACTATTTTTTGTACTTAAAAAATGTCAGAAAAAGCCAAATCTGGCTTTAAACGTTGCCAGTGTGGACAGAAAATGTCCATAACTGGCAACCATGTTTCCTGCGTCTACTGTCTGGGCCCTCTCCATCTTCAGGAAGATTGCTCCATCTGCCACTCTTTTAGTGGCAGAGTGATGATGGAAAGACGCAGGAAACTGGTTGAGAGAGGTCTCCTGAAGCCGGAGTTTCAGGAGGCATTGGAAAAGGCAGACCAGTCATCGAAGTCTTCGAAGGGGTCGAAATCTTCGAAGGTATCGGAACCCAGGTCATCGGCTCAGAGTACCTCTTCTAAGATTTGGTTGCTGGCTCCACAGACCTTGGAGCCGAGCACGGAGATACTGCCTCAAGTTGAGGTCCAGGTCTTGGAGCCAGTATCAGAGGTACCCCCTTCATTGATCCTTTGCTCGGTGACCTCTTCAGCCCCTTCGACCCGTTCCTCCAGACTGTCTGACACCGATGTGGATCGAGTGGTGCAGAAACTGATGGAGAACACGGCCCTATCCAAATTGATTGCGGTTTTGTCCCAGTTGGTTTCGAAGCTTGAAGACCCTTCCTATCCCATCTGTTGTTCCTCCTTCGAGACCCGTCGAGTCATCGGAGCTGGGAGTCAAAGATCTGATGATCTTTGATCCCCCGGGGCTGAAGCCTTCTTTAGTGCTTTCGGCTCCACTGACCTCGACACCCTCAGTACCCATCGAGGGGTCTCGGAGCCGACAATCTCTCCTCGGTTCTGGGGGGGAGAGTCGAACCGAATTTTCGGTTTCGACTCTTCCCCTCGGTGCCTCGGCGCAGATTAGTTCAGCTCCGTCCTCTGGAGGCTACCGTTTTCTTCAGAACCGGTGTAACCCTCGGCCCGGGACTCCGGTGCCTTCGAGGCCATGAGGAAGGTATTGTCTAGTAAGACTTTCACATCATCAGATTCTTCTTCTCCCTCCCCAAAAGGTCCATGTTCTGTCTCTGCACCACTGATCCCCACCAAGCATAGAGACCCAAAGCCTCAGTCAACCCCAGAGGGTGAACCCTGCTCCTCGGAAGCTTCACCAGATGTCGCCTCTGATGATGTCCCGAGGAAGAGATTGTGCAAGAGGAGGCACCTTGATTCCCCACAGGAATCGTTGACATCAGATACCGACTTGGATGAGTCAGAGGGGTCCCCATGGTCCTCCTCCGAGGATGTCTCGTTCACCGACATCCTTGAAATTCTCAAACAGAAAGGTGACTGGCAGTCCCTTGCCCCCACTTGAGGATGAGTCTGTGTTACTGAAGGCTTTTGGGGCTCAACCTTCCACCTCCTGGGTAACTCCACCCTTCAACAAGTTAATGGATTTAATAGCTCGAAGGGCGTGGGAGTCCCCTGACACATTGGAACCAGTCCCTCAGAGGCCCAATAAGTACATCATTGCCCCCCAGGATAAGGCATACCTCACCAAGGGAGTCCCAGTTGACACTATGGTGGTGGCAGCAGCCACCAAGAA
Organism: Protopterus annectens; assembly: GCF_019279795.1. NCBI lineage: Eukaryota > Metazoa > Chordata > Ceratodontiformes > Protopteridae > Protopterus > Protopterus annectens. The sequence continues at coordinate 385,755,762 of NC_056741.1, read as the reverse complement.
AGAAATGTCTGAAGCATCTTCCTCTGTTCATTCTCCTAACAAGGACTCCAGGATGATGGACAGGTACGGGAAGCACATTTTTAGTTCAGCGACTTTTTCCATGCGATCGCTAAACTACCTTACTCATTTTACCCATCTTCAGAGAGATCTCCTCAAGGAGTTGGGAGATACTCTTCAGGGTACCACAGATGCTGCGGTCTCAGACAAGGTGACAGCACAGTTCAGTACCCTAAACTCTATCATCAACTCGCCCATGTGGCTCATTTCCTATGCAACCGAAGGATCGAGTAGGGCTGCAGCTTCAGCGATTGCTTTGAGGAGACAATCCTGGATGCGCCTATACTCCTTTGCGAAAGCCTTCAAGTCTTCCTTTACTAATGCCCCCTTTGATGGCTCCTCCTTGTTTGGGCCCAAAGTGAAGGAGACGCTCACTAGGTGCGAACAGGAAGGAAAGACCCTGTCTGCCGTAGGGGTCCGTTTTTCCGCCCCGTCTAGACCTTACCCCAAAGGGCAAAGAGGCAGAAAGATGTGGTTCCGGAAGACTCAGGGAGCTTTCCAATTCTCACCTAGTGAATCCCCTTCCAGAGGCAGAGGAGGGGGAAGGAATGGAAGACGCCGCCCAGGCGGCAGAGGAGGTCCGCAGAATCAGGGCGACAGGGATAGCATTCCTGGGAAGCCCTTCCAGCGCTCCTGAGTGGAGGCCCGACTGTCCTACTCTGGAGGCGGTCGGGGGTCGCTTGGCTTTATACCCAGAGGCCTGGCTAAACTTCACTTCAGTTTCCTGGGTAAAAAGCATAATAACCAGAGGATACTACATACCCTTCTTAAACGATCCTCCCACCCAAAAGAGACTCCCAGACGTTCCACCACTCTGTGGGATCAAGCAGCCATAGAAATTCAAAGGCTGTTAGAAAAAAAAGAGTCATCCAGCCAGTCCTGGCAGACCAAATAAGCTCAATACCTTTGTGAAGAAGGAAAAATTCCATATGGTCACGCTTCAATCGATCCTTCCGTTTCTTCAAACGGACGATTGGATGTGCTCTATAGATCTCAAGGATGCGTACTACCACATAAAAATGGCCAGGCCATCCAGAGATCATCTGCGCTTCCGGCTGGGAGCCAGTCATTTTCAAATTCGAGCTCTGCCCTTTGGCCTCACCTCAGCCCCCAGGGTGCTCAACAAGTGCATGGCAGTAGTGGCATCCCACCTGAGATGACTAGGATTCCGGGTATTTCCATACTTGGACGACTGGCTCCTCACCGTCACCACCAGGTGTCACCTATTGCAAGCCAGGGACTATACAATCAATCTCTGTTCCTGTTTAGGCATAACTCTCAACTTTGAAAAATCTGTCTTATCGCCCTCACAGCATATATCATTCATAGGAGCGGAATTAGACACTACCTTATCCCTGATCAAACTTCCCCAATCAAGAGTCTCAGCCCTGAGAGAACAGATTTCTGTTCTTCTAGAAAACAAGAGAGTCCCAGCCGCACAAGTCTTGAAAGTTTTAGGCATGATGGCAGCTGCCCTTATCGTGGTCCCCCTAGGGAGAATGCACATGAGGATCCTCCAGTGGCTACTCTTCGCACAGTGGTCTTACCAAAAGCTACCATTGTCACACAACATCCTGCTCACGGAATCTTGCAAACGGGATCTTCAATGGTGGATGAACATTCACGAACTTACGATAGGCCGCCCGTTTGTTCTTCCTCCTCCCATAGCCACAGTAACCACGGACACTTCCCTGATAGGGTGTGGGGGGGGACTTTTTCAGGGGAGAACAGTTCAAGGTGAGTGGTCGAAAATGGAGTACAAGCTGCACATCAATGTCCTAGAGTTAAGAGCAGTGTTTCTAGCGTTGCAACACTTTCACGACTACTTACCTTTGGGAGCAGTTGCAATTCAGACATACAACATGTCAGTGGTCTGGTACATAAATAAGCAAGGAGGAACCAGGTCTTACCCCTTATGCAGAGAGGCCCTGAGGATCTGGCAATGGGCTGTGTCCACCGGACACTTTCTTATAGCAACGCACATCCCGGGGACGTCCAACATAATAGCGGACAGGTTGAGCAGAGCCATCCTGCTGCCTCACGAGTGGTCCCTCAAAAATCAAGTAGCGGAAAGGATCTTCCAGCCTTGCTGCGACCTTTTTGCATCCCCCTTGAATGCCAAATGCAGAAGCTATTTTGCCCTACTTCCCCCTCCAGGAGGTGCCCCCAGGGACGCACATGTAAACGATTGGCCTCCGGGTCTCCTGTATGCCTTCCCTCCTGTTCCATTAATCCCAAAATTTCTGCAGAAAGCCAAAGGTTTGGAAAGGATGATCATCTTGACAGCACCATTCTGGCCTCGACAAATCTGGTTCCCCTTCCTCCTAGCTCACCAAATAGAGGAACCTTGGACTCTGGACCCAGTGCCAGACCTGCTGACACACTCGTCAGGAGTTCTTCACCCCTCTCTCTCGTTCCTCAAATTGACAGCATGGCTGCTCCACTTCCCAGCTTAGCCAGGTCGGATCTTTTGTCTGCAGCAGTACAACAAATTCTGATTTCTTCCCACAAATCCTCCACTAGAAAATTATACAAGAGCAAGTGGAAACGCTTCGCGTGTTGGGCCTCCAAACAAGGTATAGATCACTTGGTTGCTCCTATTCACAAGATTCTAGAAACAAGGTATAGATCACTTGGTTGCTCCTATTCACAAGATTCTAGAATTTCTATCTACTCTTTTTCACCAGGGTGCTTCAACATCCACCATAAGAGTACAGCTGGCTGCCATATCTAATTTTCATGTGGGTGAAGGAGGCGTTACAATTATGTCGCACAGACTTTGTAGGGCTTTCGTGAAGGAAACTTATCTCTGACCACCTGTTCGAAGCCCAATTTTTCCTTGGAATTTGAACCTGATGCTATCCCAACTCATACTATCGCTGTTTAAACCAGCTTCATCATGCCCACTGAAATACCTTTCTTGGAAAACCCTATTTCTGGTGGCAATCACTTCAGCCTGCAGAGTTTCGGAGCTGCAGGCGCTGTCAGTTAAACCACCATATCTCATATTTCATCCAGACAGGGTCACCTTACGTACTAATCCGTCCTTTCTACCAAAAGTCTGCTCAGAATTGAATCTTAATCAGTCCATAGAACTTTCCACTTTTTTCAGGAACCATACCAATAAGATGGAATACATGCTTCACAAATTGGACGTACACAGACAACTGAGATTTTACCTGGACAGAGTTCAGGAAATCGGACCAACTATTTGTGTCTCATGCAGATAATAAGAGAGGACTTGCAGTTACAAAAATCACGCTATCATAATGGCTTGCAGATTGCATAAACTTTGTTTATTCATCTTCCAACCAGTCTACTCCCCTCAAAGTTAAAGCTCCTTCTACTAGAGCTGTTTCTACTTCTCTGGCACATGCGGCTCATTTACCTATAGATACCATTTGTGCTGCGGCTACCTGGGCCAAACCTCATACCTTTATTACTCATTACAAAGTGGACAGGGCCTCCAGGGACAGGGCTTCCTTTGGTTCCACTGTTCTCAGGAATGTTCTCCCATGAACCACCCAGGGTTTAGGGTGCTGGGGACGCTACCCGTGTGTAACAATAAACGGCGAGATTGAACAACTTCACATAAAGAAGTTATGTTCTTACCATAACGTTCCATGTGAGTTGTTCATCTCACCTTTGTTCTTACATTCCTGCCCTCCTTCCCCCTCCGTGTTCCGGAGGAACAGGTACGACTTGTGGCTGGTCATCTTTCTCATGGTTCTCTGGGACTGCCTGTGTCTATGTATGTGTGCGTAGTCAGACAGGTTTAACATATGTTGCCTGTATCTGTCGTTACCTTTTACGTATGTACGCGTATAGATACTTTGGTGCGTATGCATGTGTAGGCAGGTATGTTTTGTTTGGTTTCTTTGCAAACTAGATCTGAGGGTTAGCAGCAGAGAATCATGGGATAGGGACTGTGCCTCGAGCTTCTCTTAGACGCAGAGCTTGGAATGTGGCTGACTCAGAGCCGAGGGATGGGCTCCGAACCCATGTGTAAGAACAAAGGCGAGATGAACAACTCACATGGAACGTTATGGTAAGAACATAACTTCTTTTTTCCCCCTCCTGTTCCGATAGAGTACAAGTGACATCACGCAAGTGAAAGGACAGAGGTTACAGGTTTGACAGCTTCTTCCTAGTGAGAGAAGATAGCTGTGCACTGTTCTTGAATGTTAGTAGTTTATTTTTGCCTTTACTGCTGTTACAAGGTGTCGGAAAAACCAGGGGTGTAGCTGAGCGAAGAAAATTGACATATTTAGCTGATAGTGTAGGTGGTATTAGTTTTAAACAGATGTTTACACAACAGCATACTACAGTGGTTTAAATACATTTCTGAATGTAAGAATTTTGTCATCCTATTCTCAGTAAAGGCAATTTCAAAAAATAACTTGTCTAAAAACATACACTGATTTAATATGCTGCTGTGTTGCGGTATCAAAGTGTTGCTGTTCATCTTTCATAATTGGCACATATACGCATTAGCAATAAATAACCAGTATACAAGTGAGTACATCTCTTTTGATCCCCAACATTTCCTGTATATTGCACCTTCGGCACATGCCATATTTTCATGATTGCATTTAAATTGCACAGGACACTAAGGATAATCACAAGGCTTTCTTTAGTTATGTTAGGAACCTGGGTGGAAATTCCCACATATGCTCAGAATTAGTCCAAAATGACAAAAAATACACCGAACCCACAGACATTGCCAACATCCTAGCTGACAGGTTCAGCGCAAACTCCCCCCCCCCCTTCCCCACCAAAAGGGCAAGTATCTATCCCAGCAGAGTGCTGCCCCCCTGACATCTCAGATGCTCAGGTAAGAGCCGCCCTCTCCAAAGCAAAAAACACAGCATCAATGGGACCAGACGGTGTCCCGGCTGGCCCTACATGAACTCCAAGAAGAACTAAACCCAAACATAAAACTACTGTTCAATCTCAGCCTTACTACAGGATATGTACCCAAAGAGTGGCGTAGAGCAACAGTGGTCCCTCTCCACAAAGGTGGTGCCTCAACGGATCCTGGAAACTATCGCCCCATAACCCTGACTAGCTTGGTCTGCAAAGCTATGGAAAGGATCATCATGGACCTCATAAATAAAGATATTGGGGGCCTACAGACACTGGATCCTACCCAGTTCGGCTTTGTTAAGGGCAGATCCTGCCTCTTAAACCTGGTCGATTTCTTTGAAACAGTCACCAAGGCCATTGACGAGGGGAAGGTGGTCCACACAGCCTACCTGGACCTCGCAAAAGCCTTTGATGCAATACCCCACTCGGGCATTATAGATAAGCTCACCAGCTTAAATATAAACCCCTATGTCACTAGATGGGTTGCAAACTGGCTCGAGGACAGAACCCACATGGTTAGAATTGCTGGAGCCATGTCAGACTCCAAACCAGTTACAAGTGGCGTCCCACAAGGCTCAGTCCTGGGACCTCTCTTGTTCGGTATATATTTCTCGGAGGTACAGGCCAACACGGAAGGACTGTGGCTGACCAAGTTCACAGATGACTGTAAACTGGGCGCCCTAATCGACTCTCCAGCCGACACAAGCATCCTACAAAAGACAACTGGTGCCAGAGCCGTGCCCTCAAGCTAAATGCCAAAAAGTGTATAGTCATCCCCTTCGGCAAAAACAAAGTGCCCACAAATTACCACATAGATGGTAATCCATTAAGTACGGAAGAAGTAATTAGGGACCTAGGGACCCAAGTTGATAGCAATCTCTCATTCGACAACCACGTGGCCAAAGTGGTTAGAAAAACATTTTATATAGCCCACCTAATCATGAAGGGATTCACATCTAGATCAAGGGAGGTCATCGTGCCTCTTTACTCATCCCTCATCAGGCCCATAATTGAGTACAATGCCCCTTTTGGGATGTACCTTACCAGACACCTGCAGCAACTGGAAAGACCCCAAAAGTACCTCACCAAGAGGATCAAAGGGCTCAAACAGATGCCATATGCTGCCCGGTTAAAGAAACTCCAGCTCTACTCAGTGGCATACCGCCTGCTCAGAGGCGATCTGTGCCTGACGTATAAAGCCATGTCCAACACAGAATTAATGGACATGCTGCACCTCAGAAAAATCCAAATCCCATCGAGCTACGCGCTCGAGAGACTTGAACCTCAGCACTGAAATAAATAGGACATGCTGGAAGGACAGATTCATAACCCAGAGGATCCCTTCACTCTGGAATAAAATCCCAGTCCAGGTTAGGCAGAGTCCCTCATTGACTCTCTTTAAGAGGAATCTTGATGAGTGGATGGGAGATCGTAGATTACTCTGGGTATCACTTCTGTGTCACTGTTAGACAGAGGCACAGTATACTAACCTCGAAAAAGGGCATAGCAAAATTCATTTAAAATGGGTGGCGAAAGCCAAACACACTCTGGCTAGGCTTGTAAATGCTCTAGGGCAGATAGCCTAGTATGAACCTATGAACAAACATATTGGAAAATAGCTCAGAAATGATTTCACCTTCATTAATATACCTCTGCTGTCTTGTAATTACTACTGTTCTTGCTTAATGGGTTATTGATTTTTTTTCACCGGAAAGTCATGAAAATGCAGAACAAAGTGGCATGTTTTAGCAAAACAATGTTCTAAAAACGATTTTCAGTAAATACCTTTGTGGGTAGAGAATAAATGTAGTGTTCTGTCTGATGAGGATAAAAGTACTAGTTTTAGCATACACAGCTTCTTACATATTTATGCTGTGTCTTCAGAACACATCACTATTTCATTTTATGCCATAGACTTTGTACTTGTAGAATGGTAAAGACTGTTAATAACCAATCACTATTTATATGTATTAAATGGCTTGCTTCAAGGCAAAATCAGATAATTTATGGACGGAGAGTGATCTGTTAGTAGATCTGTACAATGCAAAAATGCATCAGGACAATTAAACCTGACTTGTATGCCTCTCGGTGTCATAAAGTTCTTCAAGAATAATTAATGGAATGCGGCATCTGATAGTGTGTCTTATATGAATTGCTGCATGGTGACCAGGCTGTTATTATTTTGTACAGAAGGTGTTACTGTCATACTGAAATAGTATCCTCTATCCACATGATTATAATTACAGATGAGGACTAAATCAGAAGCAGCGCTCTTGCTAGGTGTTGCAAAAGCATGTGATTTGATGTTTACTGTCTTTGGACTCTGTTTAGTTTGCTGATACATTAGTTATTTGCATGTAAAAACGTTCACTGATATTGTAAGGAAAAATAAATATGAAGTTTCCAAATATAACTTGATGTTTTTTCTGATATACAGTTGGATTACAACAAAAAAATTACTGAACAACATACAGAGCAAGGACTGCATTTTTACTTGCATGTGTTGTGTTTTTTTGATGTCTGGTATATTACTTTAACATAATAACAAATGAGTTAGACACCAGTTGCATGAATTGAGTAACATTTTTGTGACCAATTTTCTAAATGCAGTGCCAGTTGCGGTAGCAAGCTCTTGCTGGAAAATCAGTAGGCTATGGGTTCTAGTCCACTACAGGTGATAGGTTGACATGTTTAAATTTCTGACACTGTACTGCAGCACTAGAGGGTTTCTGCACTGCTCAGTATGTTATCTTTTGGATGAGATGATAATCAGAAATATTTGATGTTCTTCGTCTCACATTGCTGCAGTCATAACCTGTGGGTAGTCCGCTGTCCTCGATCGGCCCGAATACCAAAGAGCTGGGCTGGCGTCGGTCATTGTCGCCTAGAGCTGACGTCAGTACGTCGTAGTACATAAGCGCAAGACCGACGCCATATCCTCAGTCTTTCTTGCCGCGTGGTCCGAAGCAGAAGCAGCGTTTGCAAGTGCCGTTCGGCGTTCTGAAATTTTCATTTATCGAGTTTCAGACCGAAGACCAAATTGGGCTAAGTACCCCGTTGGGGAAATCTTTGTTTTTCTTGCCTCAGTTATCCGGATGTCAGAAAAAGTTAATAATTGCATTTCTTGTGGGAAACAGATACCTCATAAGGATTTTCATTCTTTGTGTATTCCCTGTTTAGGGCCTGAGCACTACGTGGTCGGGTGTCGCTTTTGTGCTAGATTTAACAAGCGCACCATTAAACGAAGATTAGACTGTGCCAGGCTTTTTTTGGGAAAAGGTGTAATTATAACATGCCGTCGGATCCTCCGACGCCCGCTACCGCTAAAAAGCGTAAAGATAAAACTTTGAAGTCTAAACCGGATGAGTTGTCCGTTATGGACGCCGGTTCTACGGAGCCTCCGGTTGAACCTGTGGACCCGGCCGGGGATTCGGCTGAATTCCATGGGGAACCTTTACTTTTGCAGGAGTTAACCTCTCGGGAGTTAGGCCCGGCTGAGGGTGCTTCTCAGGTGTCTGTAGTTCCATCTTTACAGAAGGTTATTAGGCCTTCTTCAGTGGCTAAAGGCCATGCTAAGGCCAAAACTGGTCATGTTGGCCTGGGTCATAGTTCTAGCTCTCCAGCCCCTGTTCCTAAGAAGCATATGTTAAAAATGGCTGATGACTTGATTACTTTGATCAGGGGTTCTATGCCCCCCCCCCCCAGAGAAGAGGCCTAGGGTGGAGGCAGATTTAGAGGGGATGGATCATTTCTCAGACTACTCTGATTCCTCAGCTGAAGAAATTCAGGAATTTCCTTCTTATTTGGATTCGGATGCAGAGGACTCCTGTCCTTCTGCTTCTCCACCAGAGGATTTTTCTTTTTCTGAGACTTTACATTCCATGAGGGAGCATTTCAAGTGGGAAGGTCAGGATTTTTTGGATTCTCGGAAAAGGCTCAGGGAATTTTTGTTTCTGCCTCAGCATAGGCCCTTGGCTATTCCTCCTGTCTTAGAAGTTGTTCAGGATGTTTTTTCTGAATCTTCCCTTAATCCTGATTCTTTACCTCCTGCCCCTGTTAAGCCAGGCAGATATTATAGAGTTCCTGAAGCACATAAGTATTTGTACAAGAGCCCTAGAGCTGATCCGGAAACCATTACTCAAGGTCCGAAGGGTATTAGGGCTTCTGTGGCTAAGAATCCAGTTCCTTTGGATAAAGATTCTAGAGCTTTAGATAGATGGGGGAAAAAAGTATACACCTCCTCTACGTTAGCTATGAGAGCTTTGAATTGCCAATTTCATATGCTGAAGTATCAGAATTTCTTGTTAGGTCAATTGAAATCTAAGGTGGATGCTTTATCTGAGGGTATAGAGTGTAGGGAGCTCCAGGAGTTGGTTCATGCATCAGATCAAGTGGGCAAGCATTCTTTGCAGTGTGGTTTCGATGCTCTTCAGGCTGCATCCAGGGTGGCTGCTACAGGTTCAGTTATTCGCAGGCATGCCTGGCTTAAGGATCAAAATTTGTCAGAGCATGTTAAGGCTCGGATTTTGGATGCTCCTCTTCAATCTGAAGTACTTTTTGGTCCCCCTGTGGAATCTGTTTTGAAAAAGATGGAAGATAAGGCTAAGTCTATGCAGACGGTCAAAGATTTTCTGCAGGTGCAGCCCCCTAAGTTTAGTAGGAATTGGCCTGCTAGAGGATGGTCTTTTCCTTCTTCGGATACTCAGTCTAGGGGCAGGTCTAGGCATGGTAGAGGCAGAGCTCACGCTCAGGGGTCTTTCAGACCTAGGACTTGGACTTCTCCTGCACAGTCTTCTGGTGAGGGCAGGGGTCAGCCTTTTCGTAAACAGACCCAATGACCTGTATCTTCTGCTGCCAGACCCTTCTCTACTGGCAGCTCCTCTAGGAGGAAAGTTGGGACTTTTTCAACAGAATTGGCATTTGGTCACCCAGGACAAATGGGTGTTGGATATGATAAATCACGGGTACAAGTTTTATTTTCACACTCTTCCTCCTTTCAAAGGCATGCCGGATGTGCCTCCTCAGCAAAGGATGGAGGCTCAGGAGCAAATTTCTTTACTTTTACAGATGGGGGCAATTCAGGCGGTCCCTCCGTCAGAAGTAGGCCAGGGTTTTTATTCCCGTCTATTCCTAGTGCCAAAGAAAGGAAACACTTGGAGGCCAATTCTGGATTTGTCCATTGTAAATACCTACCTAGACATTCCAAAGTTCAAGATGTTAACATTACAACAACTTCTGCCTCTGCTGGGCAAGGATCACTGGATGGTAACCCTGGATCTCAAAGAGGCCTATCTTCACATCCCTATCAGGCCCAGCTGCAGGAGATTCCTGAGATTTCGGGCTGGTACTTCTCACTATCAGTTCTCTGCATTGCCCTTTGGTTTATCTACTGCGCCCAGGGTATTCACAAAGGTTCTGGCTCCTGTGATTGCTTTTTTCAGACAGAGAGGAATACAAATTTATCCTTATCTGGACGATTGCCTGATTCTTGCTCAAAACAAAGACAAGTTACTTCAACACCTCCAGTATGTAATGGCAGTTTTAAGGTGCCTAGGGTATTCTGTGAACGAAATAAAGTCCAGTCTAGTACCCTCTCAGGATATGTGCTTTCTGGGTGTGAGACTGAATACAGCTTCTCAGATGGCATTTCTGACCCCGGACAAACAAAGAACTCTTCATCTATACTTCCAGCAGTTATCAGTAATGTCCAGGCTGACTGCAAGGACAGTCCTTCAAGCCTTGGGGTTCATGGCATCTTGCATTCTAGTTCTTCCCAATGCCTAACTGCATATGAGGAAGCTACAATGGTATCTCAAAAGTGTGTGGACTCAACACTGCCACAGTTTGGACACTGTCATTCGGATTATACCTTGCATCCAGAAGGAATTCTTGTGGTGGGCTCAGGAATGTCAACTAAACAAGGGACTCTCTGTGACCTGACCAGAGGAGAGTCAGATCTTAACGACGGATGCCTCGGACTTGGCTTGGGGAGCACACTTCAATGGGAAATGGATACAGAACGTGTGGCCTCCCAAACTACTACATTTGCATATCAACATGAAGGAGATGTTAGCAGTCCAATTTGCTTTGATGGCCTTCAAGGACCTACTTCAGCCGGGACAGGTGTTGATTCAAACAGACAACACAACAGTCATGTGGTACATCAACAAGCAGGGGGGAACCCATTCCTACCCTCTTTGCAGGCAAGCAATGATTTTGTGGGAGACTGCTCTGAGTTTGCAAATCAATCTTCAAGCACGGTTTCTGCCAGGAACACAGAACTCCCTAGCAGATGTATTGAGCAGGCAAATTGTGGATCCCCACGAGTGGAAACTGGATCCTCAGGTTTTCAAACAATTGACTGTGGCTTGGGGAACTCCAGACATAGATCTGTTCGCTTCTCCACTGAATTTTCAACTACCAAAATTTTGCACAAAGATGTTCCACCCAGATGCTTGGAAAGTGGATGCTCTATCTTTCAGTTGGAACAACCTTCACGTTTATGCTTTTCCTCCTCTGCCTCTTCTCCCCAAGGTACTCTTGAAAGTCAGGCGGGACAAGCCTTGCATGATTCTAATAGCACCAGATTGGCCACGTCAGCATTGGTATCCTCTGCTGAGGAGTTTAATCCAGGAGCCTCCTTGGCTTCTGCCACAGGTTCCTCATTTGTTGTCCCAGTCAAACAATCATTTTCTCAATGTTCAGGTGCAGTCCCTCCATCTGACAGCCTGGCGTATTCTGTGATGGAGCCGGTGGGGTCTCAGCTTCCTCAACAGGTTTTAGATGTCATTTTGGAAGCCAGGCGGCCTAGCACTAGAAAAGTTTATGCTGATAAATGGAATAGATATTTTCTTTGGAGCACTGCAAAGGGTTTTGATGTTTCAGTGCCTAATTTGAGTTTTGCACTACAGTATCTTACTGAATTACTGGACAAGGGTTTGTCATTCTCTTCTGTGAAGGTTCATGCTGCAGCCATTTCTGCTCACTATGATTGTGACCCTCCTTTATTTTCTCATCCTTTGTTCAAACAATTTCTTAGAGGGGCAAAGAATATAAGACCCCCACATAGAGCTCCTACTCCTTCCTGGGGTCTCAATTTTGTTTTGGAGAAACTTACTTTACCTTCTTTTGAACCTGCAGCTACGTCTGAACTGAAGTTTTTGTCTTGGAAGACTGCTTTTTTGTTGGCCATTACTTCTGCTAGGAGGGTATCTGAATTGCAGGCACTCATGGCAGTTGAACCCTTTTTGATATTTCATAAGGATAGAGTTTCTTTGCGAACTAACCCTACTTTTATGCCTAAAGTGATTTCTAATGTGGCCTTGAACCAGTCTGTTCATTTGCCTACTTTTTATGCTGATCCCCAAAATAAAGGGGAAAAAGTCTTGCATTCTTTGGATATCCACAGGCAGTTACGTTACTATTTGAGCAGAACTAAGGAGTTCAGACAGACTCAACAGTTATTTGTTTCTTTTGCTTTGAGTTCACAAGGGAAAGCTGTTTCAAAGCAGACTGTTTCAAAGTGGATTGGTCATTGTATTGCTTTTTGTTATTCTCATCATGGGAAGGATGTTCCTGCTGGGATCAGACCTCATTCTACTAGGGCTACTGCCACTTCTACTGCTTTTTTGAGAGGTGTAGCTACTAAGGATATTTTGGAGGCAGCTACTTGGAGTTCAGTACACACTTTTACTAAACATTACCATCTCCCTCTTTATTCCAAGTCCAGGGCTGGGTTTGCCACTGCAGTTTTACAGGGCATGTTAGCAGCTCCTAATGCTTTTTAGTTTGCCAGCCTCCCTTTTCCTTTGCTTTGGGATTCTACCCACAGGTTATGACTGCAGCAATGTGAGACGAAGAACATAGTACAGTTTTGTACCTACCATAAATGTAGATGTTCGAGGATCTACATTGCTGCAGTCCAATTATCCCTCCCTCCTTCCCCTCTATAGTTGGTATCTGGCTGTGTTTTTTATTAGGTTTATCCCTCTCTCCACACTGGTAGTTGTTGGGCCTTTACTTTTTTGGCTCTGGCCTTCTTTCACTCTTAGGCCTTCTGACATCTGGGGCAAGAAAGACTGAGGATATGGCGTCGGTCTTGCGCTTATGTACTACGACGTACTGACGTCAGCTCTAGGCGACAATGACCGATGCCAGCCCAGCTCTTTGGTATTCGGGCCGATCGAGGACAGCGGACTACCCACAGGTTATGACTGCAGCAATGTAGATCCTCGAACATCTACATTTATGGTAGGTACAAAACTGTACTTTTTGTGCAGTAAAACTATAAGTAAACGGGGACTTGTAGTAATGCTCTCAGTGCTCAGATTGTTTTTCTGTAAATTGGGGGAGTTCAGCAAGGAAAGAAACAAACACTGCCGTTTTCAAGTTTGCAAAGTAAATAGCAATGCAATGGGGTATGCAATAGCTGGACATTGAAAATGCTAAATACGTGTTGTCTGTATCTGTATTAATTAGTTGGCTCCTGGAAGAGCTGTTCCCTTCATTGTTTGAACTTCTGCTGATTCCCTTAGCATACCGAACTGTACCGTTTTGCTGGTCAGAGCTGTTTTTACTATCCTTGCTATATTTTATTTGTTTTATCTGACCATTCAGTCTGCTGTTTAAGGACCCTGAGATAATTTATTCTGCTGGAAATTGTTGCTGGATTATTTTAGTGTTGCGAGTGATTGCAACTCAGTGTTTGTAAGTAAATAAATGAGAGGAGAAAAAGGGAGAAAATGAAAGAGAGATGGAGAAAAAGGATATACGACAGAGTGGGAGAATGAATGAGGGAGGGAGAGAGTGGATGAGAGAGAGGATATGAGAGACAGGAAGTGAATGAATGAGAAAATAGATAATGAATAAGAAAGGGAGAGAGATAAAAGAAACAGAGGGTGCAAAAATGAATGAGAGAGGGAGAGCATACAAGAGAGAATGAATGACAGAGGTAGACAGAGAGGATAATTACACAGAATTCAGGTGAGCCAGGTTTCAATTCCCACATGAGGGTCAGTGTTTTCCCATCATGTTTCAGTTGTTAAAAAAACAATTCCACACAGAGGCTTTGCACTGCTTTCAGGTATGTTTTGTGTGTGTGTGTGGGGGGGGGGGGGTACTTTTTTGGGGGGTGCTTACAGAAGGAGTGTCTGAATTTCTCTGTATAGCATTCTGCAGTGTATTTGCTTGTTGGGAAATTTTCATTAGAATTTCTGTCCAGGTTGTTCACTGTGTTCTTGTAATTGTTTGACCAAATTTTTCTCATTTATAAAATGTCAGTCTTTGGGATTGTGCAGTGGTGGTAGTTAGTTCTGGAAAATTTGCCAGCAGTTTTTGATTTGGTTTTGTAATTCTAAGTTTTGAAATCCAAATGGTGAAGTACTGCTGTCATGCTTATTTTGTCATTACGCAATTTGTTTATATTTTTTTTAATTTATCTGTCTCTTTCCAGTACTTGTATTCATATGTGCGGATGTTAGTGCTATCACAGAGCTCATTGTATCCTGTATAGACTTAGTGGGGTCATTTCAGTGTAGTATCACAGCTTACCAAATATCAGCAGCCACACTCTTGAGATTTCAGTATATTCATTATTTTCTTTAGATTATTCTGCCTTTACCTGTTGTATATGCTTTTGCATTTACTGGCTTATTCTAGCCATGTCTTTTATGTAGTTCACTCTGGCAGGATACAAACCATATGTGTTCTGCGTTGTAGTCAGTAAATTTGAATTTCAAACCAGATTTTCACTTGGACATACTACTGAAGGGGTCTCGTGGCAAATGCTTTGTTTTGGTCCTTGTCTATACTTGGACATACTACTGAAGGGATTCATTGCGGGTAATATTTCATTTTGGTGCTTGTGCATACTTGATAGGACTAGTTTTGTAAATTCCACTCACTTTATTTAGTTGTGATAGCAGCTGGTATTTTTTTACAGAGATTATTAAGGAAAATGTGGTTTTTGTGTGTAAATGGCAGTTAACACCTACACAAGTTACATTTTGGTTCTTGTGCATTCTTCGACGTAATGCTGAAGGCGTCACATAGCTAATGTTTCATTCTGTTGCATGTGCATAGTAGGACAGACTGCAGAAGGAGTCACTGGAGAGATGTCTGATTTCGATGCTTTTGTATACTCTCACAACATCAGGAACAGAAGTTATGTACTCAACATAATGTTCCATTTGTGTTGTCCATTTTTTTTTCATTCTTCAAATACCTAATATTTTATTTGTTTTACCTGACCATTCAGTCTGCTGTTTAAGGACCCTGAGATAATTTATTCTGCTGGAAATTGTTGCTGGATTATTTTAGTGTTGCGAGTGGTTGCAACTCAGTGCATATCAATGCCACCATAAAATCTGTTAACAAAAAACTTGGTACTCTCTATAGAATCAAACCCTTCCTTACCCCCATAGCCAGGAAAACTATTGCCCAGACCCACCTCATTTCTACTCTTTTCTATGCCTCTGCTATATATACTAACCTATCTAAGAATAACATTTCCAAACTTTCTACCTGTTATAATAGCATAGCTAGATTCATTACAAGTACACCCTTTAAAACTCACCACTGTCTTAACCTCAAACAACTAGGATGGCTAGATTGCAGAACCACATACTCTTATCAGCAGTTACTTATCACTCAAAAGATCCTACATCACCCCAATAATACCCCTATCCTCACTAATCTGATTTCACCATACAAAAATCTAGCTACCCTACGTTCTGCTAATAAACTCCTGGTCTCCTTGATTAAATCTAATAATAAAGCTGGTGACTCACTTTTCACAAACACTTCAGGCAAAAACTGGAATCAGCTCCCTCCTGGACTATCTAACCTACCTTCTACTTCTCTATTCAAAAAACATATTAAAGAACATCTTAAAACTCAGTGGCTTTGTCCCTGTGCTAACCCAGACTGAAATCTATTTCCCCTCCTACTCGTATCCTTTTCCCCACCCCTCTATCTTAGGCCTCTAACCTAGGCCTCCTAATCATGCTTCTTTTTTTCATAGTAAGAAGAAAAATTATAAGGACTTTACTCTGTTGTGCTCATACCCACTTTGTGTTTAGTACAGCTGCGATTCTTTACCTAAAAATAAACTTTTAGCATAATGTCTATATTCTATAATTACATTACTATATATTTGCTTTTAACCAATGCTACCACTGTACTGTTTTCTTACATGGCCTAGTTATATATTGTTATATATTGTTAACTTGTGTTTTACTGTTTATGCTTGGAGCTTTTCTCCCCGGGCCTCTACTGAAAATGGACTCAAATCCAGTTAGACTAGCCCGGTCAACAAATGTAAAATAAAAAATAAATATATATATATATATATATATATATATATATATATATAATTGTGTGTGTATGTGTGTGTATATATATATATATATATATATATATATATATATATAATTGTGTGTGTGTGTGTATATATATATATATATATAATATATATATCTGTCTGTATATATGTGTGTACATAGATATATATGCATGTACATATTGTACTTGCACATATATACACACACACATATATATATAGATATCTATCTCTATATAGATATAGATATATATATATATATATATATATATATATATATATATATATACACACACACACACACACACACACACACACACACACACACACACACACACACAAACACACACACACACACACACACACACACACACACACACACACACACACATGCATGTATGTATCTTGCTAGACCGACTTACTTCACTTTGATCAATGTGACAGTGGTCTCTTGGGAGATAGGGTGATGAATCTGCACATTTTGTCTGTAGCTCATTTAGAGGGGATTTTTTCTTTTTCATTTTTTCTTTTTTTAGAGGTGGATGGAGTGGTAGCTAACATATATTTTGGACATTTTTACACACTTTGTCAGTCATGTGTGAAAATTAGGTGGTAGGAGGAAGGGCTCAGTAATATCTCAGTGTTCTACTATTTCCACTGAATTATAATATACTATTTCTACTGATTATAATGAGTGCCTACTCAAAAGGTTATGTGCAGCTATTATCACCTGTGTCTGAGCATGCATAACTTTCAAGTGATGCAACCTGTTATCATATTAACAATAAGTGCAGTTCCACTACAGCACTGAGTCATTATCACTTTTCAGGTAAAACTCTCAGCAGCTGTCACTGTTGAGAAGAGGTCGTTATCATGTTGATGAATGCACAAGACAGAATTAGGTTTTTGTCTATGTGGAGTCATTTCAAGCCATCCCCCATCAGTTTTTTCTATCAATTTTACAGTTTGTTTATACACAGTAAAGTCCTCATTGTGGTTATATGGTTCCCAGAAGAGACCAGAATTGTAGTAATGTGGCTCATATCTTTGTGAATTAATCTATTGAAACTCATATGATGAAACAGTTTCATATCTCAAACAATCACTACATAGTGCCTGATGTGTTGCTTATCAGCTGCATCTGTGTAGGTGAGTAGCATAATATTGTTCTATAATGTTTTGTTTTTCAACTCTGCGTTCACATGTAAGACATCACAATCCTCAGTGAAGATGCAGTCTGCTCAGAAGTCAACCAACATTTACTTGGCTGAGGATACTGACTCTGACGGCAGTACTAGTGGGTCCGAAATGGAATTGGACCTTGACACAAGACGTAAAGCAAGCCAGAGTGAAGATGAAGATTATGACACAGATGATGATATTCCACTGGCACGTCTACGTGAGAAGGCCATTACCACTGATAAAGATGTTGCCCCTGTCCCAGCCATTCCTGACAGACCCCTATGCTGTGCCACCCTAGTCCTGACCACTGTTGATGAAACTGACCACGACAGTGAGGATGACGTGCCACTTGCCCAGCTAAGGAATGATGGCACACACAATATTGGTCAACTTCAATCTGATTTTGACTCAGAGGATGAATTGTCTCTAGCTGTGTTAAGGAAAGGACATGGCCTAACTGACAGACCTTTGGAGTCCTCCACAGTCCATGCCAGGTCAAGTGCTGACAAGGAAGTGGATATACCTCCTACTGTACATGAGTTCAGGAGTAGTCCACAGCAGGTTGATTGGGATGAAGAAAGTCCACTCGATCTCAATCAAGGTAGCACTTTGTCAAGCAAGGATCTGACTGTGCCACAGCATGGAATGTCTGCGTGTACTCCATGCAAAAGTGCATGCAAACCACTGGGTACTGAAACTGATCATAGCGCACCATCTGTTAACCATATGGGAGTTTCCGTTCCAAAGCGTGCAAGGCTACCCAAACAGTTAAGGCGAGCATGCCCACCAGATAACATCAAGTGGAAGACACGCCTAATACCAGTTTGTATTGATGACTGTGTGTGTCCGGCTGACCCAGTAACCAACCTGGACTCAGCACAGAGATGGACTTCCTCAATTTGATATTTCCAGAGGAGCTGTACTCCCTTATTGCCGATGAAACTAACCGCTATGCTGCACAGAGGCAGGCTGCAGCAGGCAAGGTTGATAAAGCAGTGGGGTCCAGTTTGTCCTGGAGACATACGCACATTTCTTGGTGTCAGAATATACACATCTATTGTACATGTTCCAGAACACAGGCAGTACTGGGAAACACACCATATGTATGGTCATTTCCCAGTAGCTGAGTACATGACCAGAGAGAGGTTTGAAAAAATTCGGCAGTATTTCCATTGCAATGACAAACACCTCAGACTGCCACAGGGCTCTGTGGGTCATGACAAGCTACATCATGTACGGCCAATACTGGATGCCATACTTCATGCATGTAAGACACAGTATAATGTGCATCATGAGGTGGCAGTAGATGAAGCCATGGTTAGCTTCCGTCGATGTTTGACATTCAGACAGTTTATGCCTGGCAAGCCTTAGAGGTATGGCATTAAGATATGGGTGCTGGCTGACTAGCACAATGGGTACATGCATGAATTTCAGGTATACACTGGAAAGGCAGAGCAGACCACAGAGGCTGGACTGGCACACAGAGTTGTGGTTGACCTAACTTGGGAGCTGATTGGAAAGAAGCATCACATTTACTTAACTTCTTCATCTCTGTCCCTCTGGCACAGTCACTGCTGCAAGATGGTCTGTACTATTGCAGAACCATGCGCACCAATAGGCCAGGATGACCTGTAACGTTCAACAGACAGGCCATTGGTAAAGCACCCCGTGGGTTCTACAAGCAGTTGCAGAGTGGACCACTGCTTGCAACTGAATGGAAGGATAGCAACCCAGTATTTCTGCTGTCAGCTAATAGTAGCCCAACCTTGGCAGTCCCCAGCACACAGGAGAGAGCACAATTGAACAAAAGCTTCAATGCCATGTCCACCAGTTGTAAACATGTGCAACACATACATGAATGGGATGGACTGAGCTGATCAGCTCAGGACACAGTATCCAATGGCACGAAAGACACGAAAATGGTGGCTGTACTTGTTCTGGTTCCTATGGGATGTGGCCATAGTGAATGCTTACATCTTATCCCGTGCGAGTGACAGCCACTAGCAGCTGTCACATTTTGGACATGTTATTCTGGCAACACAGTTGCAGTTTAGAAGAAACCTAGGTATGCACTTCCTGGCCACCCACAAGAAAAGGAAAAGATGCATTGAGATTACTGTCCCAGAGCCCATGAGCCGATGTGAACAAGGCTCACACTTCCCAGTGAAATGGCAGAAGTCAAGATGCAAACACTGTGCCAGCAAGGGTAAATGTGCTGAACCATCATGGGGATGCCCAACCTGCAAGATCAACCTATGTGTTGAATGCTTTGGCGAGTACCATGGCCATAAGGGTCTAGCATATTGCTGACAGCAGTAAAATGTACAGTATACATTGTACAACATAGTCAAAGTTGTGCCTAGGCTGCTGGATGCATTGCTGGGTGCCATACCCAACCGCCATGGATCTTGTGATCGACCTGGGTGGCAGTTGGGAGCTTGGAGACTCTTCAGCTCAGTCCCATAGTGCTGATTTCCTTGGTAAGCATGGCCTCAGGGGTGCCACTGTGATGCAGTATTTCCCTTCCCGAAAGGACACATGCCAAAAGACAAAGCCTGGGTGAATGTATGTAGGTCAGGGCAAGAGGCTTTACACTAGCTCCCTCCTTTCACTCCTTATGCCACTGCCAAAAAGATACATGTAAATGTAAAAGGCAGAGGTAAGACAGAGTGCTGGCATTGCATGCAATGGGGTCCATTGCTGCTACCAGCAGTTTGAGTGGGCAGCCAGCACAGGTATGGGGCACTTCAGACACCCACCAGCTGAAGCCCCATGCCTGTCCTCGGCATATTAGAGGAGTGGCGGTCCTTACCTTGCTTTTTCTCTTTACATGTGCCTTTTCTGTGCCCCCTTGTCAGTCATTGTGTGTAATTTGGTGTTTTAACAGTTGGTAGGTATGTACCAGTGCAGCATCACTCATTGTGTGTCATTTGGTGTTGTCAGGGTGGTAGGTATGTGCCTCTGCATCTTCATCACCAGTTATGTACCTTATCAAAAGAATAATGCGCCCTGTGGATAGGAATACAGATTTGGATGAGCTAAACAGGTAATGCATATGATATACGTATGCATATATATATATATATATATATATATATATATATATATATATATATATATATATATTTTATATATATATAGTCTTCAAATACATCTCTCCAACATCAGTACTAATCTGATGCATCCACCTTGTGACACTGACATGGCTTCACAAGCAGGAGAACCACAAGTGAGAGTGTGTGTGGCCATTCCTACATTCACTGGGCTACCAGCTATGCCTCCAGAAGTGAAAACCACTACAACTTGAGCTTTCCCACATCTAGTGTGAAGGTATACTGGATTGCAAGAAAAGGTATGCATTGGAGCGGACTCCTGCAGTTGTTGGAAAAGAAGTATTCCATCTACCATGAGCCTGACATTCTTGTGCTGCACATTGGAGGGAATGATGTCATCACTCACCCACTCAGAAGGCTACGTTTCAAATCACAACACTTTTTGAACACCTGCAGTTGTGGTGCCCACGTTGTCATTTTGTGTGATCTGACATAATTCCTCGCCAGATATGGAAAACGGCAAACAGTCAATGGGCAGGCAACAAGGCCAGACGTTTACAGAATGGGTCAGTGGATCAACAATCTGCCATGAGAGCATCACCGCAGAAGATGTTCACCTTTTCAGAAGTGATGGCATTCACCTAATTGAGGCTGGCATTGTCTTCTTGACTGATCTCCACAATGGTGTGATGACAGCTATGCACGATATATTGGAAACCTGCAGCTTGTGAGAACGAATGGAAAACAGCCATGACCAAGTAGGACGAGTATGGTAAGATAGTCTATTGTTATATTTTATGAACACCGTTGTCCACTACTGACGACACAGGAAAAGAACTGCTAGGGAACTTGTACACATGCTGAGTAACACTTCATTTCAGATTGCAAAAAAACTATCTATATGCTGTGCGTAGGTACAGATAACCCTTTGCTTATGAATTGTGTTATATAAATTATGATATTTTTCTTAGTTTGGCAAATAACTGTGGTAGATAGATGGTGAACATGCTGAGTAAGAACTGTTTGAAGAGAGTGCCACGTAAAAGAGAATGTCAACCATCCTGCACAGATATCACATTATGTTTAGCACTTCGGTTATGAGAATTATGATATTGTTGTGAATAACTTTGTCGGGGAACATGTCAGCATGCTAAATAGTAGCTCATTTCGAAGACACTATTAGTACTTGCAAGATATAAAAAGAACTGTATCTGCATGCCATGCACATGTCCAGATATCACAGTTTGTTTGGGAACATGGTTATGAGAATTATGAATTTTTCATATTTTGCTAAATAACGTTATCAGGGAACATGTCATGAGGGTAAGTAATACCTCATTTTGAAGACAGTATTAATAGTTACATTATGGTAAAAGAACTGTGTCTGTATGCTGCACACTTGTACATATATCAGAGTTTGTTTAGGACTTCAGTTATTGAAATTACGATTTTTTTTTCATATTTTGGTAAATAACTTTGCAAGGGAGCATGTCAATGTGGTAAGTAATACCTCATTTTGAAACAGTGTTAATAGTTAGAATATGGTAAAAGAACTGTTTCTGTTTGCTTTGCACATGTACAGATATCAGAGTTTGTTTAAGACTTCGGCTATGAAAATTATTTTTTTTTTTCATGCTTTGGGAAATAACTTTGCTAGGGAGCATGTAATTCTGCCAGGTGATACCTCATTTTGAAAACAGTGTTACTCCTTAAAACATGATAAAAGAACTGTGTCTGTATGCTCTACACATGTACAGATATCGCAGTTTGTTTAGGACTTAGGTTATGGAAATTATTATTTTTTTCACATTTTGGTAAATAAGTTTGCTAGGGAGCAAGTAATTGTGCTAGGTAATACCTCATTTTGAAGACAGGGCTTGTCCTTACAACATGATAAAATAACCATGTCTGTATGCTGTGCACATGTAGAGATGTCACAGATTGTTTAGGACTAAGGTTATGAAAATTATGAATTTTTTTCATATTTTGGAAAATAACTTTGCAAGGGGGCATGGCAATGTGCTAAGTAATGCCTCATTTTGAAGACACTATTAATAGTTACAACATGGTAAAATAACTGTGTCTGTATGCTGTACACCTGTACAGATATAAGAGTTTGTTTAGGACCTAGATTATGAAAATTATGATTTATTTCATATTTTGGTAAATAACTTTGCAAGGGTGCATGTCAGTGTCCTACATAATACCTCGTTTTGAAGACAGTATTACTACTTAAAACATGATAAAAGAAATGTGTCTATATGCAGTACATATGTACTGATATCACAGTTTGTTTATTTTTGTAGTATTATGAAAATTATACGTTTGCAATGTTTTTCATTATTATGCCCATATCTTTGCAAGGGAGCATGGTGACAACACAAATGATGCATCATTTGAAGTTGACATTGAGCCACACAACTTGTACACTGATATGTAGTCTCTGTCTTTTACAGGTGATGAGATATTATGCTTTGTTTATTTATCAGTTATGAGAAACATAATCATATTTCTGTGAATATCTCCATAACGAAGCATCACACAGTAATGGTTAAGTTATCATTTTAAGCTGACATTCATACGAACAAGTCAGATACAAATTGTATGGGTCTATATGGTACATTCGCCAAGATATTGTGATTCGTTTAACCAAAATGGTAAAAAATATGCACAATATCATCATTCCTTGGCAAATATTCAATAATGACTTTTGATACACACTATCAGTATTTACACTGCTGGAAAGGTCAGTGTCTGTTGAACAACTTTTGCATTTACATTATTAGTCTAGCTATTATGGTTAGAGTTATGATCATTTGCTTTCTGTATGGTATTACAAATGGATTATCTGAAAATGAACTCAGGCTGCAATGTTGTTCCTATGGTGGAAGTAAGCAGGCAGCATTTTCTGAGCTGCTCCGGAGTGAATGACTTAAAGGTCCCTTCCTTTTGTATGCTTTCCCTTCAAACCTTGATGATGATCTTCGTGTTTCACTGTTGCAGTCATTACATTTGGGTAATCCTGCATGCAGGTTGCCCTCAGTCGGCCTGAATTCCTAAGTCTTGGGTCCTGCATCGGCTGCTGTCGCCCCCTCCCTGACGGCAGATTGTCAGAGGTATAAAAGAAGCGGCCGACGCCATTTTCTTCAGTCTTTCTTGCCGTGCGATGCCAGAAGCAGTTCACAAGTGCCGGTCAGCCGACTTCTGAGATTTTCGTGTTTGAATTTCATATCCGAAGTCTTCATTAAAGCTAAGTACCCCATTGGGGAAACTTTTTTCTTGCTCCAGACCAATGTCAGAAAAAGTAAATAATTGTATTTCTTGTGGAAAGCAAACACCTCATAAGGACTTTCATTCTTACTGTATTCCTTGCCTATACCCTGATCACAACGTTTCTGTTTGTCGGTTTTGTGCTAGATTTAACCAACGCACTATTAAGCGTCAGTATGACTTTGCTTTTTGGTTGCCGGTTTAATTATCCAGAAATGTCATCGGATAGCTATCCGACTACCGGAGTTCACAAAAAAATGCAAAGAAAAAGAGAGAGATAAACAACCTAGGTCCAAAACCGACGACGAAGCTTCTCCTAAGCCAGTCGCCGATTAGCCGGTTCTCAGTGAGGTGCTTTCGTAGCCCCTGATGCCCGCTACTTTAGAGTCGCAGGCCGCTACCGACTCCCACTTAGTCGGCCATGCCGCTTGAAACTCAAGGTATTGGAGCCTCGGATACTATTCCCTCAGATGGGTCCAGAGCCGCTGAGCACGCACCGGCTTCTGAGGGTGTTTTCAGACCTAAACATCTATACATTAAACCGATTTCAGCTTCAAAGGCAAAGACTAAAGCACCTTCTAAAGCAAAGAAACAAACTCAAGAGCCACGTGAACAGGCCTCTATGCCTAAAAAACAGATGCTCAAAATGGCTGAAGACTTGATTACCTTGATCAGGGGTTCCCATCCCCCTCCTGATAAGAGGCCTAGGCAAGAGACTGACTATGAGTCTTCAGATCAGGTTTCTATTTCTTCTGATTCCTCTTCTGATCAGGAATATTCTCTTCCCCCTATGAGGATTCTGATGCTGAAGAATCTATACCTTCAGCTTCTCCTCCAGAGGACTGTTCTTTTAGGGAAACCTTGCCTACCATGAGGGAGCATTTCCACTGGGAGAGCCAAGATTTTTCAGAATCTAAAAAGAGGCTCAGGGATTTTCTTTTACTACCTCAACACAGGCCTCTAGCCATTCCACCTGTGTTGGACATTGTAGATGTGTTTTCGGAGTCTAGTCTTACCCCTGACTCCTTACCTCCAGCTCCTGTTAAGCCTGACAGATATTACAGGGTTCCTGACTCTCATAAATTCCTTTTTAAAAACCCTTCTGCAGACCCAGAAACTATTTCTCAGGGTCCCAAAGGAATTAGGGCTTCCGCAGCAAAAACCCAACCCCCTCTAACAGAGATTCTAGGGCACTGGATATATGGGGAAAAAAGGTTTACACATCTACTACCTTGGCTATAAGGGCCTTAAACTGGCAGTTTCATATGCTCAAATACCAGCAACATGTCCGGCATTGCTTAAATAGAAAATGTTGTTAAACTCTGAATGTGCAGAAAACAAGGAAATGCAGGATTTATTACATGCAGCTGAACAATTTGGAAAGCATACTTTGCAATGTGGTTTTGATTCTTTGGAGGCCTCCTGCAGGACTGCAGTTACGGGTTCTGTAATTAGGAGGCATGCTTAGTTAAAGGAGCAAAATCTGCTTGATCATGTCAAAGTTAAATTATTAGATGCACCTTTGCAACATGATACTTTGGTGTTAAGGCAGAAAAAGTGTTAAAGAAAATGGAGGACAAAGCTAAATCTATGCAAACTGGCAAAGATTTTTTGCAAGTACAGCCACCTAGGTTTAGTAGACACTGGCCTACTAAGAACTGGTTCTTTCCGGTGTCAGACAGACCTCAAAGGGGCAGATCCAGATGCCCAAGAGGCAGATCCCAGGCACAAGGTTCATACAGGTCAAAGCAATGAGGTGCTTCTACCTCCAAAGTTGGAGAAGACAAATCACAACCATACAGGAAACAGTCCCAATGACTTCCTTGCCTGCAAAAAGCACTTATCTCCTGGCAGCACCCTTAGGGGGAAAATTAGCACTTTTTCTCAAAATTGGCACATTATAACCCAAGACAAGTGGGTTCTAAATATAGTGTCACAAGTTCCATTTTCATACCCTGCCAAAGGCAAACGGCTGGCCAGATCTGCCAAAAAATCAATGGGGAGAGGCACAAAAACAAGTCTTATCCCTCATGGACATGGGGGCCATTCAACAAGTACCAGAGCAAGAGCAGGGACAAGGATTTTACTCAAGACTGTTCCTGGTACCCAGAAAGGACAAGGCCTGGAGACCAATACTGGACCTATCTATTCTGAACACATTCCTGGATATACCAAAATTCAAAATGTTTACTTTGCAGCAGCTTCTGCCCATGCTGGGCAAGAACGCTTGGCTTGTAACTTTAGACCTAAAAGAGGCATACCTGCATGTCCCAATCAGACAGTCATGCAGAAGATACCTCAGATTCAAGGCTGGCTCAATGCATTACCAATTCTCTGCACTTCCCTTTGGTTTATCTACTGCACCCAGGGTCTTTACAAAGTGCCTGGCACCAGTAATTGCATTCTGCAGACAAAAGGGAATACAACTATATCCTTACATGGACGACTGTCTAATTCAAGCAGAGAACAAGGACATTTCTTCTACAGCATCTGGCGTTTGTGAAAAGACTTCTAACATGCCTTGGGTACACAGTCAGCGAAAAGAAATCAAAGCTAGTACCCTCTCAAGAGATAATATTCCTGGGTGCAAGCTTAAATACAACTGCCCAGATGGCTTATCTCATGCCAGACAAACAAAGGCAACTGACTACCTATTTCAAAATGTTGGCAACAAAGGCCCAGTTACCTGTAAGAAAAATTCTGCAGGCTTTGGGCTTCATGGCATACTGCATCCTACTAATTCCATGTGCAAGACTGCATATGAGGAAACTTCAGTGGTACCTAAAAAGTGTTTGGACTCAACACTGCCACAGCCTGGAAACAATGATTACTCTAATTTCCTGCCTGCAACAGGAGTTTTGATGGGTGAAGGCTTGTCACCAGAACAAGGGACAGCCATTCACACTACCCCCAGTCTGGCAGACACTAACAATGGATGCATCAGATTATGCCTGGGGGGCCCACATGGCAGGAAGATGCATTCAGGGCACATGGTCCTTAAACCAAATGCATCTACATATCAATCAAAAGGAAGTGCTAGCTGTTCAAAATGCCCTGACAGCCTTCAAGAACCTATTACATCCAGGACAACTACTGATAAAGACAGATAACACCACGGTCATGTGGTATATAAACAAGCAGGAGGGCACACATTCTTACCCCCTTTGCAGACTAGCCATGGCTTTGTGGGACACAGCATTGACTTACCAAGTACATCTGCAAGCACAATTCCTGCAAGGAAAGAAAAATACTGTGGCAGAGAAACTAAGCAGAAACCTCATGGATCCCCACGAGAGGCAGCTGGATCCACAAGTCTTCAGCATGATAACAAGGAAATGGGGATGCTCGGACATAGATCTATTTGCCTCCCATCACAACTACCAACTAAAAAGATTCTGCACAAGGACTTATCACAGACAAGCATGGAAAGTGGGCACCCTATCTTTCAGCTGGAAAAACCTATCAGTATATGCCTTTCCTTCACTGCCTCTCCTCCCCAAGGTACTCCTAAAGGTCAGACAGGAGAAGCCAAAGATGATGCTGATTGCCCCAGACTGGCCCCGCCAGTACTGGTATCCAATCCTAAGGAACTTGTCTCAATGCCCAGCTTGGACCTTACCTCAAACATCCCATCTACTATCCCAGCAAAACAATCAGATCCTGCACAGCCAACTCAGGACTTTAAACCTGGCAGCATGGCGGATAATGTAATCACACAAAACACACCTCTCAATAAAGCTGTAATGGATGTCATTTTGGAAGCCAGAAGGCCTAGTACTAGAAGATCTTATGCTGGAAAATGGAAGAAATTCTGTGCCTGGAACCAGGCACAAGGAACTGATGCAGCTGTACCAAATATTCCTCAGATTTTGCAATACTTAACTGAGATGCTGAACAAAGGTCTATCTTTTTCATCCATTAAAATTCATGCCTCTGCCATTTCAACTCATTACAATACAGAGCCACCAATCTTTTCTCATCCTTTATTAAAGCAGTACCTCAGAGGAGCCAAAAATGTAAGGGCTCCAAGGAGATCACCAATACCTGCATGGGACCTCAACTATGTCTTGGAAAAACTCACCCTGCCTCATTTTAAGCCAGCTGTTACTGCTGATATAAAGTTTTTATCTTGGAAAACAGCTCTGCTCCTAGCAATAACTTCTGCAAGACAAGTTTCAGAGCTACAGGCACTCATGGCTGTGGAACCTTTTCTCATATTTTACCCAGACAGGGTTTCTCTGAGGACAAACCCAACATTCATGCCTAAGTTGGTGTCCAGTGTGGCTCTTAACCAAACTATTCATCTGCCAACTTTTTAATCCAAACCCACAGAACAAGGGGGAGAGAATTCTGCATTCATTGGACGTACACAGACAGCTTAGATTCTACTTGGACAGAACCAAAGTTTTCAGGAAGACACAGCAATTACTAGTGGCATTTGCTGCAGGATAACAAGGAAAGGCTATCTCAAAGCAGACTATTTCAAAGTGGATAGGCCACTGCATTCGTTTCTGCTATTCTCACCATGGCAAGCCAGTACCTAAGGGCATTAGGCCACATTCAACCAGAGCTGCAGCCACTTCAGCAGCCTTTCTCAGGGGAGTACCAACCAAAGACATTTTAGAGGCTGCTACTTGGAGTTCAGTGCACACCTTCACAAAGCACTATCATCTGCCACTTTACTCTAAATCCAGGGCAGGCTTTGCCACTGCATTTCTGCAGGGCCTCATAGCCACTCCTAATGCTGTTTAGCTTCAGCCTCCCAACCTTAGCTTTGGGACTCTACCCAAATGTAATGACTGCAACAGTGAAACACGAAGAACATAGCATAGTAGTGTGCACTTATCATAAATGTAGATGTTCAACTGTATTCACTGTTGCAGTCCAGGTTACCCACACGCCATCCCCCTTTTTTCTGCTGGAACTTATCTTTCCTTCTCTGATTTATACAACCTATGTGTGGTGTATTTGCTTGTAGATGAAGGTAAAGTTTATATTGGTGCATGTATTTTTATTTTTATATATATATATATATATATATATATATATATATATATATATGTATGTATATATAAAATTTGGCCTACCCTTTCAGTCTGGGGCAAGAAAAACTGAAGAAAATAGTGTCGGATGCTTCTTTTATACTCCTGATGACCTGACGTCAGGGAGGGGGCGACAGCAGCCGATGAAGGACCCAAGACTTTGGAATTCAGGCCGACTGAGGGCAACCTGCCAGCAGGATTACCCAAATGTAATGACTGCAACAGTGAATACACTCGAACATCTACATTTATGGTAAGTGTACACAACTGTACTTTCTTCATGTTTCACTGTTGCAGTCATTACATTTGCATTATCTGCTTGCAGGTAGTCCTCAGTCGGCCTGATTAACAAAGTATTGGGTCCTGTGTCGGTTGCTGTCCCTTCTTCCATGACGTCAGGGGTATAAAACATGCAGCCAACACCATTACATCAGTCTTTCTTGCCGTGCGGTGTCCGAAGTAGAAGCAGTTCACAAGTGCCGGTCGGCCGACTCCTGAAATTTTCGTTTTCAAGTTTCAGAACTGAAGTCTTCAACTAAAGCTAAGTACCCCGTCGGGGAAACTTTTTCTTGCTCCTTACCGATGTCAGTAAAAGTTAATAATTGCATTACTTGTGGAAAGCAAATACCTTATAAAGATTTTCATTCATAATGTATTCCTTGCCTAGGCCCTGACCACGACATACCTTGCTGTTGGTTTTGTGCTTTATTTAATCAGCGCATTATCCGTCGTCTGTATATTTTCACCTCTAAATATTTTGGTGCTTGGTTTAATTATCCAGAAATGTCGTCGGTTAGCCATCCGACTACCGGGATTCCGAAAAAAGATAAAGATAGAGACAGGCCGCTGAGGTCCAAAACTGCCGACGACACTTCTCCTAAGCCACTCGCCAGTTCGCCGATACTCAGTGAGGTGCTTTCGCAGCCCCTGATACCTGCTACTTCTGATTCACAGGCCTCTACTGAGACCCATTTGGAGTCCGGTGTGCTGCAAGATGCTTCAACTATGGAACCAGCGGATGTCTCTACCTTGGTTGGGTCCGGAGCCGCTGTGCAGGCACCGGCTTCTGAGGGTGTATTCAGGCCTACGGACTTGCATATTAAATCGATGCTTCCCTCTTTACTTAGGCCTAAATCTCGATCCATACCTAAAAAAACGACGCCCAGGCCACATGCTCAGGCCTCTATGCCTAAAACACAAATGATAAGAATGGCTGAAGATCTAATAACTCTAATCATGGGTAGCCACCCCCCCCCCTTTTAAGAGGCCTAGGACTGAAGTTGATTATGAATCTTCTGATCAGCATTCTGTTTTTTCTGATTCTTCTGATGATCTGGATTTTCCCTTATCTACTTATGAAGATTCTGATGCAGAGAGGACTCCTTTTCCTCTGCTTCCCCTCCTGATGATTTTTCTTTTGGGGAAACCTTACATACTCTAAGGGAGCATTTCCACTGGGAAAGCCAAGATTTTCCTGTTTCAAAAAAGAGGCTTAGGGATTTCCTTCTCCTACCTCAGCATAGGCCTTTATCTATTCCTCCTATACTAGACATTGTTGATGATGCTTTTTCGGAATTTAGTTTGGCCCCTGATTCCTTGCCCCCTGCTCCCAGAAAACCTGATAGATATTACAGGGTCCTCGAGTCCCACAAGTTCCTTTTTAAAAATCCTATTGCAGATCCAGAGACTATTTCACAGGGGCCCAAGAGCATTAAGGCTTCTACTGCCAAAAATCCTACCCCTTTTGATAGAGACTCAAGGGCGCTGGATAGATGGGGTAAGAAGGTTTACACTTCAGCAACCTTGGCCATTAGGGCTTTAAACTGCCAGTTTCATATGTTAAAGTATCAGCAACATGTCATTGGACTGCTCAAACAGAAAATTATGTTGATTCCTGACTCTGTGGAAAATAATGAATTACAGGATTTAATGCATTCTGCTGAACAAGTTGGAAAACATACTTTGCAATGTGGGGCTGCTGTTACTGGGTCTGTGCTCAAAAGGCATGCTTGGCTTAAGGAGCAATCTTTGCCTGATCATATTAAAGCTAAATTGTTGGATGCTCCCTTAAATCAGGACCGCCTGTTTGGCAACAAGGCTGAGGAAGTTCTTAAAAAGATGGAAAATAAAGCTAAATCTATGCAAACTGTTAACGATTTCTTACAAGTTCAGCCACCTAGATTAAGTAGGCACTGGCCCTCTAAGAATTGGTCCTTTCCAGCCCCTTCCAAGTCTTCTCAAGCCAAACCCAGACACAGCAAAACCCCCAGGTTTCAGTCCCAGGGAGCACACAGGACTAAGCAGTGGGGGGCCTCCACTTCCAAATTTGGGAGTAATAAGACTCCCCCCATGGTAAACTGTCTCAGTGACTTCCTTTTAAAATTTCCAAGCACTTATCAACTGACTGCCCCTTTGGGGGAAAAGATTGCTCTTCATGCAAAGAATTGGGAACTCATTACCCAGGACAAATGGGTTTTAAATATAGTGTCCCAGGGATAGAGATTTCACTTCCACACGTTGCCAGCACCAAGCGCGTGGCCGGATCTACCCCCAAATCAGTGGGCAGAGGCCCCAAAACAAGTACTTTCTCTCTTAAGCACGGGGACTATTTAACTGGTATCAGAAAAGGAAAAGGGACAAGGTTTCTATTCCAGACTTTTCCTGGTACCCAGAAAAGACAATTCATGGCGTCCTATCCTGGACCTGTCTACTCTAAACACCTTTTGGAGATTCCAAAATTCAAGATGCTGACTCTTCACCAATTACTTCATATGCTAGGCAAAGATGCCTGGTTGGCAACACTAGATTTAAAAGAAGCATACCTGCACATCCCAATCAGGGAATCTTTCAGAAGATACCTACGCTTCAAAGCAGGCTACATGCACTATCAGTTCTCTGCACTGCCCTTTGGCTTATCTACTACGGCCAGGGTATTCACAAAGTGCCTAGCTCCAGTTATTGCATTTTGCAGGCAAAGAAATATTCAAATATACCCATACCTGGATGATTGTCTAATTCAGGCAGAAAATCAGGACATACTTTTGAATCATCTGGCCTTTGTACAAAGGGTTCTAACTTGTCTGGGGTACACCATAAATGAAAAGAAATCACACCTGGTTCCCTGTCAATAAATTATATTCCTGGGAGCAAGCTTGAATACAACTTCCCAGATGGCTTACCTCACGCCAGAGAAACAAATTAATTTGACAACCTACTTCCACACAAGTGGCCACAAAAACCCTGCTATATCTGCAAGATAAACACTGCAAGCCTTGCGCTTCATGGCCTCCTGCATTCTTCTAATTCCATATGCAAGACTGCATATGAGGAAACTACAGTGGTATCTAAAAAGCCTATGGTGTCAACATTCTCAGGATCTAGAAGCAATGATTCCTATCTTACCTTGCCTACACCTAGGGTTCCTTTGGTGGGCAGAGGTCTGTCACCAAAACAAGGGACTACCTTTCACACCACCCCTGGCTGCCCAAACCCTGACAGACACATCAGACTATGCATGGGGGGCTCACCTGGCAGGGAAGTGCATTCAGGGCAAATGACACCCAAGTCAAATGCACCCTGCATATCAATCAAAAAGAAATGTTAGCTGTACAGAATGCTCGGACAGCCTTCAAGGACTACATTCTTCCAGGACAACTAATGGTAAAGACGGACAACACCACTGTTATGTGGTACATAAACAAGCAGGGGGGTACACATTCTTACCCCCTGTGCAGACTAGCCATGGCATTGTGGAACATAGCCTTGAGCTACCAAGTGCACCTACAAGCTCAATTCCTGCCAGGAAAATTAAATACACTGGCAGACAGACTAAGCAGAAACCTCATGGACCCACACGAGTGGAAACTGGAACCAAGGATTTTCAACATGTTGACAAGCAAATGGGGGAGCCCAGATATAGACCTGTTTGCCTCTCCCCAGAACTACCCATTGGACAAATTTTGCACAAGGACTCCCCACAAACAAGCCTGGAAAGTGGATGCTCTGTCCTTCAGCTGGAAAAACCTATCAGTCTATGCCTTCCCCCCTCTGCCTTGGCTCTCCAAAGTACTACTAAAAATCAAACAGGACAAACCAAGGATGATTTTGATTGCTCCAGACTGGCCACGCCAACACTGGTACACCCTCCTGCGCAGTGTGTGACTGTTATCCCCATGGCACCTGCCTCAGGCTCCTTCCCTGTTGTCTCAGCAGGAGAACCAGATTCTGCACCCACAGATTCTAACACTGAACCTTGCAGCCTGGCTAATTACATAATCTCTCCTTTACCATCTCTCAGTAAACCTGTCATGGATATCATTTTAGAGGCGAGGAGGCCTAGTACTAGAAAATCTTATGCTGAAAAAGGGAAAAGATTCTGTGCCTGGAACCCATCTCAAGGGATGAACACAGCTGCATCCAATTTAGCTCAGATTTTACAATACTTAAATGAGATGCTTCACAAGGGCCTGTCTTTTTCCTCCATTAAAATCCACACCTCAGCCATTTCAGCTCATAACACAGAACCTCCCCTCTTCTCTCATCCACTGCGCAAGCAGTTCCTCAGAGGGGCCAACATTTTGAGACCACCCAGGAGAGCTCCATCCCCAGCCTGGGACCTTAACTTTGTTTTGGAGAAACTCACTCTACCTCCTTTCGAGCCAGCTGCTACTGCAGACTTAAAATTTCTTTCTTGGAAAACAGCTTTCCTTTTAGCAATCACTTCAGCTAGAAGGGTATCTGAATTACAGGCCCTTATGTAAGTGGAGCCCTTCATCATCTTTCATGCTGATAGGGTGTCCCTCAGAACCAATCCATCCTTCATGCCCAAGGTGGTATCCAGTGTGGCTCTTAATCAGTCCATTCATTTGCCAACCTTCTTTCCCAATCCACAGAACAAAGGGGAACGGATACTGCATTCCTTAGATGTGCACAGACAACTTAGATTCTACTTGGACAGGACTAAACCTCAAAGGAAATCTGAACAACTGCTGGTGGCATTTGCTGCAGGGGCAGAGGGGAAGGCTATTTCAAAGCAAACCATTTCTAAATGGATAGGCCATTGCATTCATTTCTGCTGTAAGCACCATGGAAAACCAATCCCCCAGGGGATCAGACCTCACTCCACCAGGGCTGAATCTACCTCTATAGCCTTTCTCAGAGGCGTCCCTACCAGAGACATCCTAGAAGCTGCTACCTGGAGTTCTGTGCATACTTTCACAAAGCATTATCATTTGCCAATTTTCTCTAAATCCAGAGCTGGCTTTGCCACTGCAGTCTTGCAGGGCCTTATAGCTGGTCCTAATGCTATCTAAATTCCTCCTCCCAACCATAAAGTTGGGAATCTACCCAAATGTAATGAGTGCAACAGTGAAACACGAAGAACACAGTACAGTTGTGTACACTTACCATAAATGTAGATGTTCGAGTGTATTCACTGTTGCAGTCCTGGTTACCCTCCCTCCAGCCCCCTAACTTCTTTTGGCTATACCTCTACTTTCCTTTACTATGCTTAAAAGCATTTTTGGTGTATTTGCTTTTTTGTTGGAGGTATATCATTCTACTTTTATATTTAATTGCTTCCCATTAGGAGGGCACCTGACATCTGGGGCAAGAAAAACTGCTGTAATGGCATCTGCTGCTTGTTTTATACCCCTGATGACCCGATGTCATGGAAGAAGGGACAGCAACCGATGCAGGACCAAAGACATTGTTAATCAGGCCGACTGAGGGCTACCTGCAAGTAGATAACCCAAATGTAATGACTGCAATAGTGAATACACTCTAACATCTACATTTATGGTAAGTGTACACAACTGTACTTTTCCTCTGCTTCTTCCTCAGGCTTTTTTAGTTTACCTGGATCTCAAGGATGCTTATCTACACATTCCTATTCATCCCCTGTTCAGAACGTTTTTGCATTTCTCTGTTGCTTCCTGGCATTTTCTGTTTTCTGCTTTGACCTCTCTAGTGCATCAAGTGTCTTCACTAAATGCCTCACTCCTGTGATTGCTTTCTGCAGGCAACGGGTAATACAGGTCTTTCCCTACCTGGATGACAAACATATCAAGGCTTCCTCTCAAGAGATCTTACTTCAGCATCTCCACTTTACCATTTCTGCCTTACAAAGACTGAAGTTTACTGTAAATTTCCAGGTGTCATTCCTGACTTCTTGTCAGGATCATGTTTTTCTGGGTTGCAGGATCCAGACTGTTCCCATGCTGGCATCCATGCCTCTTCCCAAAGCATTAACTTTCCTTGCTTTCTTTCAATCCCTTCTTCCTCTGGCTTAAGTCACAGCCAAAGAATTTATGAGGACTCTGGGTTACATGGATGCATCTGCAGTCCTTACAAATGGGTTGTCCTGTCGTCAGGCAGCCCTTCGGTCGGCCGGATTCCAAAGTCTGGGTCTGGCCTCGGCTGGTGTCGCACTTCACCCGACGTCATAGCTGCAGTTCTTCGGGTATAAAGGCATCAGCCGACGCCATTTTCCTCAGTCTTTCTTGCCGCGTGGCGCCCGAAGCAGAAGCTGTTCGCAAGTGCCGGTCGGTCAGAACCAGAGATTGCTACTACCGAATACTTCTTCTACTACCGAAGACTTCTAAAAAGCTAAGTACCCCGTTGGGGACTCTTTCTTGCCTCAGCCGATGTCAGAAAAAGTGAATAACTGTTTAACTTGTGGGAAACAAATACCTCATAAAGATTTCCACTCGTACTGCTTACCTTGTTTAGGCCCAGACCACGACGTAGCAGCTTGTCTAGCCTGTGCTTCTTTTAACCGACGGACGCTTAGACGTCGGACTGAATTTGCTGAGGAGTTTTTCGGCTCAGATTTTGCTTACATTATGCCGTCGGATCCTCCGACTACACAAATATCTAAAAAGCGCAAGGAAAAGGACCGACACTCGCGGTCCGCGGTTTCGGCCGAAATCGCGGTTAAGCCAACCGCGAGTGTCTCAGTTTCAGCTGAAACCAAGCACGCGGTTCTTCCTTCAGCCGAAAACTTACCTCCAGCCGAGGCCTCATCCAACCTGGTGGAATCGGCTTCTGAAATCCCACCTCCTGCAGGTTCCCAGGAATTATCTGATACTTTACCCTTGGATATTTCAACCCCTGCACGTGGAGCTGCTAGGCCACCTGCAACCATGCCGATTAAGGCCTTTGCCAGGGCTAAAGCAGCTAAATCTACCAAATCTGTGCCTGCTAAGACCCCCTCTCACAGGCCTAGCTCTACTACACAAATGCTTAGTCTAGCAGAGGATCTCATTTCTTTGATCCGGGGATCCCAACCTCACCCAGACAGGGCCTCTCACCCTCCTCCAGAGAAGAGGCCTCGAGCAGAGCCCCCTGAGCCAGTTTCTACAGATGACTCCTCTGATGATTCAGATGATACAAACCCTCCAGAGGGCCCTTTCTCCCCTTATGAAGACTCTGATGCTGAAGAGTCCATTCCTTCTGCCTCTCCGCCTGAGGAATTTTCCTTTGGGGAAACCTTGCATGCTATGAGGGAACAATTTCAGTGGCAGGGCCAGGATTTTTCAGACTCCAGAAAAAGGCTCAGAACCTTTCTGCATTTACCACAGCATAGGCCTTTAGCCATCCCTCCAGTCCTCTCTGTTGTGGATGATGCATTTAATGATGCTTGTAGTGCTCCTGATTCACTACCTCCGGCCCCTGCTAAGCCCGATAGGTACTACAGGGTCCCGGACACTCATCATCACTTGTATAAGGCTCCTTTTGCAGATCCCGAAACTATCTCCCAGGGTCCTAAGGCTGTAGCAGCTACCTCTTCCAAGAACCCCCTCCCCTCTGAAAGGGAATCCAGGTCCTTAGAGAGATGGGGTAAAAAAGTTTACACTTCTGCTACTCTTTCAGCTAGGGCCTTGAACTGTCAATTCCATATGATCCAGTATCAAGAATTTATGTTAGACCAGTTAACTAAAAAGCTGTCCTCGGATGAACCATTAGACAAAAAATCTATTCAGGAAATGGTACATAATATACAGCAGGTCAGTAATCATTCCTTAAAATGCGGCTATGATGCACTGGAAGCTTCCTTTAGATCAGCCATGACTGGCACAGTGATCAGAAGACATGCATGGTTAAAAGAGCAGGCCTTACCAGACCATGTCCAATCAAAACTACTAGATGCTCCCATGGACAAGATCAGTTTGTTTGGCTCTCCTGCACAACAGGTGCTGAAGAAGATGGAAGAGAAGGCAAAATCTGTCCAGACAGTGAAAGATTTCTTACAGGTCCAACCTCCAAGGTTTAGCAGGAATTGGCCCTCCAAAAATGGGTCCTTTCCAGACACCTCCAGAGCTCAGAGAGGCAGGAATAGGCACTCAAGAGGCAGAGGTCAATCCAGAGGTGCCTACAGGGGACGTCAGTGGCAGGCTAACAACCAGCGAGGTACAGCCACAGATACAGCCACCACCACTACTACAGGACAATCACAGTGACTTGGCTCTGGCATCGCCTACCAGGGAACAACTAGAAGCACCCTTAGGCGGGAAGCTAGCCTTATTTTCAGTAAACTGGCATTACATCACAGGAGACAAGTGGATTTTGCAGACAATAGACCAAGGTTACAGGTTTCACTTCCATACTCTACCAAGGAAGAGAGGAATGCCAAACCTACCTCCAAATCAAAAGGCAGAAGCTCTAAAACAAATAACTCACTTACTAAGGATGAGAGCTGTAGAAAAGGTACCATCTATGGAGCAAGGACAGGGATTTTACTCCAGACTCTTCCTGGTACCAAGAAAAGAAAACCAATGGAGACCTATTCTCAAACTGTCCGCTTTAAACACATTTCTCATTGTCCCAAAATTCAAAATGCTGACCCTACAGCAGCTTCTTCCCATGTTGGGCAAGGAGTCTTGGCTGGTAACTCTAGATCTCAAGGAGGCATACCTGCACGTCCCCATACGACCAAATTGCAGAAGATACCTCAGATTTCTTGCAGGATCAGAGCATTATCAATTCTCAGCATTGCCCTTTGGCTTATCTACTGCGCCCAGAGTGTTCACGAAATGCCTGGCATCAGTAATTGCTCATTGCAGGCTTCAAGGAATCCAAATCTACCCTTACCTGGACGACTGCCTGTTACAAGCGGACAACAAAAACAAGTTAACAGAAGACTTGAAAAGGGTCATTTATCTACTGCAAGCCCTGGGATACACAGTCAATATAAAAAAGTCAAGGCTGATACCATCCCAAAGTATAACCTTTTTGGGTGCAGAGCTGGACACATCAAAACAAATGGCATTCCTAACAGTAGAAAAACAGGAGCAACTCCCTCTCTACTTCTTGGCATTAACAAAACAAAACCAGCTAACAGCAAGAAAAGTCCTGCAAGCCTTGGGCTTCATGGCATCCTGCATAATATTGGTTCCACATGCCAGACTGCATATGAGGAAGTTACAGTGGTACCTAAGGAATTTATGGTCTCAGCACAAGCACAGCCTAGAAACTCAAATTCCAATAATCCCATGCCTGAAGCAAGAATTCCAATGGTGGGCTCAGGCCTGTCAATCAAACAAGGGGCTGCCCTTCCACAGCACTCAACCAAGCCAGACAATCACAACGGACGCCTCAGACCTCGGTTGGGGGGGCACACATGCTGGACAAGTGCATACAAGGCTTATGGACTCAAGACCAGCTGCACCTACACATAAATCAAAAGGAAATGCTGGCAGTAAAACTGGCAATTCAGACATTCAGACCATTTCTTCGACAAGGTCAACTGTCGATAAGGACAGACAACACCACAGTTATGTGGTACATCAACAAACAGGGAGGCACACATTCGTACCCTCTATGCCGGATGGCAATGGACCTCTGGAATGTGGCCCTGAGCTTCAACATTCAATTACAAGCAATTTTTGTGCCAGGAAAAGAAAACATTCTAGCAGACATACTAAGCAGAACAACCACGGATGCCCACGAATGGATGCTGCATCCGGACATCTTCAAAACCATTACAAGAAAGTGGGGACTACCACAAATAGACTTATTTGCATCCCCACGCAATCACCAACTGAAGAAATTCTGCACAAGGACGTACCACCCACTAGCTTGGAAAGTGGACTCCCTATCTTTCAGTTGGAAAAACCTGACAGCATATGCATTCCCACCACTTCCTTTGATGCACAAGGTGCTATTGAAAATCAAAGAGGACCGTCCAAGGATCATCCTGATAGCTCCAGACTGGCCAAGGCAACATTGGTACCCATTACTGAGGAGCATGTCTCGGGAACAAATATGGACTCTACCTCTAGTTCCCTTACTGTTAACACAGAACAACTACAACACCCTGCATCCAAACCTGAAAACACTGCAGCTGACTGCCTGGAACATTGCATAAGACCAAATAACCCAAATTTATCCCAAAGGGTTAAAGACATTATCTTGGAGGCTCGCAGACCCTCAACAAGAAAAAATTATTCAGCAAAATGGAAAAGATATCATATTTGGAGTGTTGCAAAGGGAGAAAATGTGTCACTGGTAAACATAGCCAACATCCTGGAATACTTGGCAGAGCTCTTCCACAATGGCCTGTCCTATTCTTCCATTAAGATTCATGCATCAGCTATTTCAGCAGAATACAATTTGGATCCTCCAGTCTTCTCACATCCTCTGCTCAGGCAGTTTCTGAGAGGAATTAAAAATGTAAAACCACCTAGGAAGCCACCATTGCCAGCGTGGGACTTGAACTTTGTGCTAGAAAAATTGACACTCCCCTTTCGAACCAGCAGCAACAGCAGACTTACAATACTTATCATGGAAAACTGCTTTCCTGCTTGCAATCACTTCAGCAAGAAGGGTATCTGAGCTTCAGGCATTAATGGCAGTACAGCCCTTCCTGATCTTCCATCAAGATAGAGTATCCATGAGAACAAATCCTACTTTTATGCCAAAGGTGGTCTCCAGGGTATCTTTAAATCAAGCTATCCATCTACCTACATTCTTCCCCAACCCACAGAACAGGGGGGAAAGACTGTTGCATACCTTGGATGTACATAGACAACTACGCTACTACCTGGACAGGACTAAGGGCAATAGAAAAACTGACCAACTACTGGTAGCATATGCATCAGGAATGGAAGGAAAAGCAATTTCAAAACAGACAATCTCTAAGTGGATAGGAAATTGCATTAGATTTTGTTACTCCTACCATGGGAAGAAAACTCCAGAAAACATCAGGCCTCACTCTACAAGGGCCACAGCCACTACCACAGCTTTCCTACGAGGAGTGGCTACCAAAGACATTTTAGAGGCTGCTACTTGGAGCTCCGTGCATACATTTGCCAAGCATTACAATCTACCTTTATACTCCAGATCCCGAGCAGGTTTTGCCACTGCTGTTTTGCAAGGGATCTTAACTACACCATAATCTTATTTCTCCTCCTCCCCCAGTTTGGCTATGGTATTCTACCCATTTGTAAGGACTGCAGATGCATCCTTGAAGGACATAGTACAGTTTTGTACCTACCATAAATGTAGATGTCCGATAGGCATGCATCTGCAGTCAGGATTACCCACCCTCCTTCCCTCTGTGGTACTCCTAGGGTATTTGCCCATCTTGTAGCTAGCTGGGGGAATCTATTATGGTGTATTTGTTTGTATATATGTACATACATGCTTATTTTTTGTTTGCTCTCTACTATTTGGAAACATTTGCATTTATCCAAATTTAGCCTTCCTAGAGGGCACCTGGCATCTGGGGCAAGAAACACTGAGGAAAATGGCGTCGGCTGATGCCTTTATACCCAAAGAACTGCAGCTATGACGTCGGGTGAAGTGTGACACCAGCCGAGGCCAGACCCAGACTTTGGAATCCGGCCGACCGAAGGGCTGCCTGACGACAGGACAACCCATTTGTAAGGACTGCAGATGCATGCCTATCGGACATCTACATTTATGGTAGGTACAAAACTGTACTTTTTCACCATTATAGTTGCAGCAGTTAAACACTAAGCCATCACAGCTGTTCCTATGCTTCCTCTAGCCAAACTCCAGACTAGAAAGCTTCAGTGGTTTCTAAAGTCAGTTTGGCTTCAGTATTCTCACCCTTTAGATTTTCTAGTCACTCTTCTTCTGTGCCTGAAGTGGAAATGTCAGTGGTGGATTCATCAGCTGTCCCTCAACCCAGGGTCTCCTTTTCTACCTCCATATCCCTTTCAGGAACTTTTTAGAGATGCCTCAGATGTGGGAATGGGGAGCCTCCTTCAGCCCTCTGAAGGTACATGGCCTTTGGTCACTTCAACAAAAGAAAAGACACATCAGTGTCAGAGATGAAAGGTTTTCTGCTGGCTCTTCCAGGGCCCCTCAAGATTCTCACAGGCAATACCATAGTGATGTGGTATGTTAACAAGCAAGGGGGGACAAAGTCTTATCTTCAGTGCAGGTTAGTCCTTCAGGTTTTGGAGCTGGCTACCCCAGTATAAGGTGACTTTTCAAACAGTTTACATTCCATCAGATCAGAGCATAGTCGCAGATTCTGTGAGCAGTTCCATAACACTATCCCACAAGTGAATGCTTCACAGGGCTGTATTTCTGGACATTGTCCAGAAGTAGGGTTCTGCTCAAGTAGATCTGTTTGCCTCCCCTCAGAAAAGACATCTTCTATTTTGTGTCAGAGTCCTATGCACTCTGGAATGGAAGGTTGGATGCCCTCCCTTTTTCTTGGAAGGGGGTGTTTGTTTATGCCTTCCCTCCCGGAGCTTCCTTTCATTCTGAAGGTCTTGTTAAAGATAAAACAGGATGCTCCCAAAATCTTGCTGGTGATTCCCTTTTGGCCCAGACAGCATTGGTTCCCTCTTCTACTGCATCTTGCCAAGGGCAGTCATCACAAGTTACCTCACAGGGTGGACTTACTCGCACAAGACAAGGGATCTCTCAACCATTCCCTCCTGCCCACTCTTCACCTGACATTGTGGGTGATAGGATTTTGATCTTCTACATACACTTTTTTTTCCTGAGGACGTGCTTCGGCCCTTGCAGCAGGCCAAAAAACCCACAGCTAGGAAATCTTACTTATCCAAATGGAAGAGGTTTTCTGTTTGTTTTTCTTATAACCTGGATCCACTTGCTGTGGATGTTCCTTTGGTTCTGTCTTATTTGTGTGACTTGTTCAATGATGGGTTGGCATATTCTTCTTTTAAGGTCCACTTATCGGCTATTTCTGCTTGTCTGCCTTTGACTTCCCCATTGGCCTCTAGATTTGAGGCAGAACAGTTTCTTAAAGGCGTACTTCACATTTGGCCTCCCAGGAAGCCTGTCCCTCCTTCCTGGGACCTTAATGTTGTTTTAGAAAAATTGGATCCCTTTGAGCCTGCTGCTTCAGCTTCTTTACAGCATTGCTCTTAGAAGGCTGTTTTTCTTTTGGCCCTTACTTCTGCCAGGTGGGTGACTGAGCTGCAAACCCTTATGGCTGTTCCCCTGTTTTTAGTTTTCCATAAAGACAGGGTGTGTCCCTTTGTACTAATCCTCCTTTTATGTCCAAGGTGGTTAATGAGTTATCTCTTAATCAGTCTATTCATTTGCCCACTTTTTTCCCTTCCCTGCATTCTGCTAGTGAGACTTTTTTTGCACATCTTGGATTTGCATAAGCAACTCTGATATTATCTGGATAAGACTAAAGCATTTTGTAAATCTGACTAGCTTTTTGTTTCCTTTCATCCTAGATCTTTAGGTTTAGCTGTTTCCAAGCAAATAATTTCTTCTTTGATATCTAAAGCCATTTCTTTTGTTATTCTTTTCATGGGAAGAGCCTTCCTTCTTCTGTTAAGACTCATTCTACTAGGGTTGTGGCTTCTTCTGTTCCTTTTTCAAGGGTTTTAGATACAAATTCCATTCTTGAGGCAGCAACCCTGGACTTTCGTGCATACATTTCCTAAACACTGTAATTTGGATGTGATTTCTAGGGCCCGAGCTGGCTTTATCAAGGCCATTGTCCATGGCTTCCTTGAGGGCTCTGCTGGCCCTTCCTCCTCACAATCTTTTCCTGAGCTTTTGCACTCTCCCTATTGTAAGGAATACTGCAACAGTGATATAGAAGGACATAGTACAGTTGTGTAAAATCTTACCTTAGCAGTAGCCACCCTTCTCTTCATTGTTGCAGTATTTGCTCCCTCCTTCCTCCCCTTGGTCCTTTTTCCTTATGGATGGGCTTGCCTACTTTTATCCTTGGACTGTCATTCCTACTGGGGCTTTTCACTTCTGAGGATGGTGTGTCTGGACATCACCTTTATGCCCCACACCATGCAGCATACCCTTTACAACCAAAAGGCTTTGGTATACTGGCTGGATGTCGGGCTGCCTTCAGCAGGGGATCCCTATTGTAAAGAATACTGCAACAGTGAAGAGAATGACATCTACTGTTATGTTAAGATTTTACACAACTGTTCTTTCCCAGTTAATTATTTCTTCCCCATCATACCCTCCAGTATTTGCCATCTACTTGAGGGAAAATTCCTTGGAGTCTGCTTGGGTATAAAAATATCTGTGCAAATGCTTCTAAGCAAAAATCCTAAATCTAGATTTTGTTGCATTTTTAGGAAAAATACATATGTCCTCCTATTGTTTCTTTGTGAATTGCATATCTAGTATCTCTTGCAGTCTTTTCTGACCTCTTCTGATTGATTCCTGTAGTTATTGTGTAATATTTTAAATCTACTATTCATTATTCCTTTTTTAACAGCAGCTTCTGTTCTAGATTCAGTTAAAAACTCAACCGGTGCAGGTCTTTCATTTAAGATTCCTCTGTCCATTTTTCTTTGTGTACAATTTGATATCAGTCTGTGACGGGGAAGGCAATCACTAGCCTACAGTCCAGATGTCTTCTTGGCCTCTTCCCATTCTATTATCTTTCCCTCTCTAATTATTTGATCCCGTTTCCTTGGTTCCTTTGCCAGCTTCTTCCAATAAATTCCAGGCCCTCTTGCCTGTTATCTGTACCCCTAATTGCAATCATCCCCTATTGGCAAAATCTCCTTTCTCCATTCCTGTATTGACTTAGTTCTTAATATATTTTTTGCTACTTAATGAATATAATATTCTGTATGACTGTTATTCTCCTAAATGGTCTGCATCCAAAATCCCATTCTTTATTTCTTGAATTACCTCCCTGCTTCATAATTGTCTTTCTACTCTGAGTTGTAGCTTTATGCCTGTGTTATATATAGCAACCTTAACTATGTAGCCCTAAAATATCCTTTCAAATCAGGTAATCCTACACTTCCTTGTTTTGTTGGGAAGATCAAATTATCTCGCTTGACTCTTGCCCTCTTTCACTCCCAAATGAAATCCTTCAAATTTTTTATTAACTGCTATCCACAACTTCTCCTCTGGTTGATAAAAATATGCCTGACCTATGTATAAAACTAAAGGGACTAAAAGCATTGTACTGCTTGTATCTTGCTATCCATATGCAAGAGCTTCCAGTTTTGCTGTTATTGTATTATAGGTTCATAGGTAGGTACTAGGCTATCTGCCCAAGGGCATTTATAAGCCTAGCCAGAATGGGTTGGCTTTCGCCTCCCTTTTAAATTAGTTTCCTGGGCCTCTGTCTAGCAGGGCCACTGAAGTGATCCCAGGGGTAAATTTATGATTT
Source organism: Protopterus annectens (assembly GCF_019279795.1). Taxonomy (NCBI): domain Eukaryota; kingdom Metazoa; phylum Chordata; order Ceratodontiformes; family Protopteridae; genus Protopterus; species Protopterus annectens. Next base: position 385,711,338 of record NC_056741.1, on the reverse strand, counting down.
CCCATCCACTCATCAAGATTTCTCTTGAAGAGAGTCAGCGAGGGGCTCTGCCTAACGTAAACTGGGATTCTATTCCAGAGTGAGGGAAGTCTCTGACACAGGAATCTATCCCTCCAGCATGTCCTGTTTATTGTTGTGCTGAGGTTTAGTTCACTGGAGCGTGTGGCTCTAAGAGGTTTGGTTTTCTTGAGGTGGAGCATGTCCATTTAATTCCAGGTTGGACATGGCCTTATACGTCAGGCAGAGATCACCTCTGAGCAGGCGGTAAGCAACCGAGTAAAGCTGGAGTTTTTTTAGACGAGCTGCATAGGGCATCTCTTTGAGGCCCATGATCCTCTTGGTGAGGTACTTCTGTGGTCTTTCCAGCTGTTGCAGGTGTCGAGTAAGGTACATTCCAAATGGGGCATTGTACTCTATTATGGGCCTAATGAATGATGAGTAGAGGGGCACAATGACCTCTCTTGATCTAGAGGTGAACCCTTTTGTGATTAGGTGGGCTACATAGAAGGAATTTCTAACCACTTTGGCAATGTGATTATCAAAGGAGAGGTTGCTATCTACCTGGGTCCCCAGGTCCCCTAATTATATCTTCTGTACTTAGTGGATTACCACCTATGTGATAATTCATGGGCACTTTGTTTTTCCCAAAGGGGATGACTATGCATTTTTTGGCATTCAGCTTGAGGCCATGGTTTTGACACCAGATATCTGTCTCTGTGAGACCCTTCTGGAGGATGTCTGTGTCAGCCGGTGAGTCGATTATGGCCCCAGTTTGCAGTCATTTGTGAACTTGGTCAGCTATAGTCCTCCCGTGCTTGCCTGTACCTCAGAGAAGTATATACCGAACAGGAGGGGTCCCAGGACCGAGCCCTGTGGGACGCCACTTGTAACTGGTTTAGAGTCAGACATGGCACCGGCGACTCTGACCATGTGTGTTCTATCCGTGAGCCAGTTGGCCACCCATCTCATGACATAGGGGTTAATGTTCAAGCTGGTGAGTTTATCTATGATGCCAGAGTGTGGAATGGTGTCGAAGGCCTTAGCGAGGCGAGGTCCAGGTAGGCTGTGTGGACTACCTTTCTTTCATCTATGGCCTTGGTAACTGTTTCAAAGAAGTCAACTAGGTTTAGAAGGAAGGATTTGTCTTTAACAAAGCCGAATTGAGTAGGGTCCAGTAACTGAAGTTTCCCAATATCTCTTTATGAGTTCCAAGATGATTCACTCCATAGCTTTGCAGACCAGGCTAGTCAGGCTTATAGGATGATAGATCCCAGGTTCTGTTGTGGCACCACCTTTGTGGAGCGGGATGATTGTTGCTGTATGCCATTCTTTGGGTACATAGCCTGTGGTAAGGCTGAGTCTGAACAGTGAATTTAGGTGAGGGTTTAGTTCCTTTTGGAGTTCGTGTAAGACGCAGCCTGGGATGCCATCCAGTCCCATTGATGTGTTCTTAGCTTTGGAGAGGGCTGTTTTTGCATGCACGTCTGTGATGTCTGGGGCTCTGCATTCTTCTGGGATGGACACGGGCCCTTTTGGGGGTGAGGGGGGGGGTAAAGTTTGCACTGAACTTGTCAGCCAGGATGTTGGCAATGTCAGTTGGTTCAGTGTATTTTTTGCCATTTTGCACTAGCTCAGAGCATATCTGAGAGTTGACACCTAGATTTTTGACATAACTAAAGAAGGCTTTGTGGTTATCTTTAGAGTCCTTGGCAATTTTTCTTTCAAAACTGGCCTTGGATGATTTTATGAGGGATCGTAGTTTCTTGCTAATATTGATCAGTGATGCCTTTCCTTTTTGGGATTTAGCTCTATCATTTAGTAGTTTCCTCCTTCTGTTGTAAAGCTTATTTATGGCCAGGGACCACCAGACTGGTTTCTTTTTTTTTGGAGGAGTGACTCTTAGTTTTACTTGGGATGGCTCGATCCATGCATCCCTGTAGATGCTCATAGAATGCACTTGTAAAGAATTCCGCAGTTTGCGCAGCATTATCCTTTAGCAAGGGGGCTATGAAACTTTCCACCTCGGTCTTGAGAAGTGTGAAGTTGGCTTTTGAAAAGTTTTTAACAGTGGTTTCCTTGACATGGGGTGGGGTCGGGATGTTGATGTCCAGTGTGATTAGTTTATGATCTGATCTTACCAGCGAGGGGTTTACCTCTAGTGTGGAGCACTGATCCCCCATGTTGGTGATGATCAGGTCCAGTATGTTGTCACCTCTTGTGGACGTGGTGACCAGCTGTTCCAGTCTGTTTGAGTTTATAAACTCTAGGAAGCATTGGGCAAAGGAGTTTGTACTTGAGTAGTTAATCCCAGTCAATGTTTGGGTAGTTGAAATCTCCCAATATCATGGTGTTAGGTAGGACCTTTGCATTTTCCAATGTTCTCAGGAATGCTGAGTGGGGGTCCTGAGACAAGGTAGGTGATCTGTAGCAGACTATGATCTGAAAAGCAGCTTTGCCCACTGATAGTTGCACATGGATGGTCTCTGAGGCCTCGTGCTGTGCTACTAACATGGAGGTGTGGGCATCCTTTCTGAAAATGGACACACTCCCGCCTTTTGTATTTTGGTCTGGGTTCTGGGGCCAAAAGGTATGGTATGAGTTGTAGCCTGGTAGTGCTGGGGTGCTCTCTGAAGCTTTGAACCAGGTTTCTGTTACTGCACAGATATTGATTTGCTCCATGCTAAGGAGTGCCTCGGGTGTGTGCATTTTGAGGTTTAGACTTCTGTTATTGAGTAGCATTACCCTCAGTTTCTGGTTTCTTGTGTTGTTTATGGAAGTTGGTTTGTCTTTTGAGCCTTGCCTAAAAAAGGCACTATGGGGGTGGCAAGAGCCTTGGCCAGTATTCGAAAGCCTAGGGTCGACAGGTGCAAGCTATCTCTGGCGAAGCAGCGTGGCTTGTCGAGCATGTTGTCCCAGGCTGACAAACACTGGATCCCCTTTGATCAACACCAATAGCTTGGCCAATTGTTAAAACTGATAATTTTTTCTTCGTACTGTAACATCATTCTTGGTGAGGGCAAGATGCTACTCAGGGTCAGGGTCATACCGGCCTGGGCTACTTGATCAGAGAGCTCCTCTGTCTCTTTTCGTGTAGTCCAGGGAGGTACGTCTCAGGTCGTTCACACCAACATGTACAATTATTTGTACTTGTTTTGGAGTGACCTGACTGTTTGTGTTATGTGGCGGATCCTGACACCCGACAGGCAGCTAACAGTAACCTTCTCTTTGTTCAGTCTAGTGCATGGGACGTCAGTGTGCCTGACAATAGAGTCATCTATTACTAGTGTATTGGGTGTGTTGTTGTGCCTTAAGGGCTGTGGTTGCGTGGCACACTGACTTTGTGAAGTATGTGATACGTGGTTGTTTGAGGGTGGAGGTTGCTTGGATTTCTGCTTTGGAGGTCTCTGCTGCTTAGGCAGATTTTTATTTGGAGCCCCCGAGTATGTTTTTGTGTATTTATGTGTGTTGTTTGCTGGTGCATGTATGACTTTTTTATGTGAAACTGGAAGTGTGATGCAAGTGTTTCCCTTCCCCTCCTGGCTGGCTGATCCAGCCATGGTTTGAGAGAGCTTGGCCTCCAATTTGGCTGTATAGTTGCATCTCTCACATACATTTGTGTTTGTTGGAAGGAGGAGAGGGTTCATAGGTTCATAGGTTAATACTAGGCTATCTGCCCAAGGGCATTTATAAGCCTAGCCCATAGTTATGTGACTTTCACCACCCCTTTAGTTTGAAGAAAACTATGCCTATTATTTTGCTGTGCCTCTGTCAAGCAGTGACACTGAAGTAATCCCTGGGGTATATCTGTGATCTCCCATCCATTGGTCAAGATTCCTCTTGAACAAGGCCAGCGAGGTGCTCTGCCTCACATGTACCGGGATTTTGTTCCACAGCATAGGGAGTCTCTGGGTGATGAATCTGTCCCTCCAGTACATTCTATTAATAACCGTGTGAAGGTTTAAGTCTCCCGCCCTTGTGGTTCTGAGGGATCTAGATTTTTTGAGGTGAAGCATATTCATCAAATCTGGGTTTGACATGGCCTTATATGTCAGGCACAGGTCACCTCTGAGCAAGCGGTATGCGACTGAATAGAGCTGGAGTTCTTTCAGTCGGGCAGCATAAGACATATTTTTGAGACCCTTTATCCTTTTGGTGAGGAACTTTTGGGGCCTTTCCAGCTGCTGCAAGTGTCGGGTCAGATACATTCCGAATGGGGCATTGTACCCAATCACAGGTCTAATGAGTGATGAGTACAGGGGGATGATGACCTCCCTTGATCTAGATGTGAATCCCTTCATGATCAGGTGGGCAATGTAGAAGGTTTTCCTAACTACTTTGGCAACATGAGTGTCAAACGAAAGGTTACTGTCAACCTGGGTCCCCAGATCCCTGACGACTTCTTCTGTGCTCAGTGGATTGCCACCTATATGGTAGCTAGGGGTAACTTTGTTTTTCCCGAAGGGTATGACTATGCATTTCTTGGCGTTTAACTTTAGGCCATGGCTCTGGCACCAGTTATCCATTTCTGTGAGGCCCTTCTGAAGGATATCTGTGTCAGATGTGTTTTCGACTATGGCGCCCAGTTTGCAGTCATCTGCAAACTTTGTTAGCCATAACCCTCCTGTGTTTGCTTGTACTTCAAAAAAGTAGATGCCGAGCAAGAGTGGTCCCAGGACTGAGCCCTGTGGGACACCACTTGTGACAGGCTTTGAGTCTGACATGGCGCCAGCAACTCTGACCCTGTGGGTTCTGTCACTTAGCCAGTTTGCAACCCATCTTGTGATGTATGGGTTTACATTCAAGCTGATGAGTTTTTCAATGATACCTGAGTGGGGTATTGTGTCGAAGGCTTTTGCCAGGTTGAGGTAGGCTGTATGGACTGCCTTACCCTCATCAATGGCCTTGGTGACTGTTTCGAAAAAGTCAACCAAGTTTAAAAGGCATGATCTGCCTTTGACAAAGCCAAACTGGGTTGGATCCAAAGTCTGCAAGTTCCCTATGTCTTTATTTATGAGTTCCATTATGATCCTCTCCATGGCTTTGCAGATAAGGCTTGTCAAGCTAATGGGACGGTAATTTCCAGGGTCGGTGGAGGCACCGCCCTTGTGAAGTGGGACCACAGTCGCCGTGCGCCACTCCTTGGGTACGTATCCTGAGGTGAGGCTAAGATTAAACAGCTGTCCTAACTGCGGGTTTAATTCCTCATTGAGTTCGTGGAGCACACAGCCGGGGACACCATCCGGTCCCATGGATGCTGTGTTATTTGCCTTGGAGAGAGCAGTTCTCACCTGGGCGTTGGAGATGTTTGGGGGGCTACAATCCTCTGGTATATATATCTCTCCTTTTGGGGGGGAGAAGTTTGCACTGAACCTGTCAGCCAGTATGTTGGCAATGTGTCTAGGTTCAGTAATCTTCACATCATTTTGAACTAATTCTGAGCATATCTGGGAGTTTCCTCCTAGGTTTCTAACATAGCTAAAGAAGGCCTTATGATTGTCTTTTGAGTCCTTGGCGATTTTTCTCTCAAAATTTGCCTTGGATGATTTTATGAGAGCTCTTAGTTTTTTACTTATAATGATCAAAGGTGTCTTACCTTTCAAGGATTTTGTTCTATCTTGTAGTAGCTTCCTCCTTTTGTTGTAGAGCTTGTTTATGGCTGGGGTCCACCAGACTGGGCGCTTGCCTTTGGTACAAAGAGTCTTAGTTTTGTTTGGGATTGCCTGATCCATGCAGTCCTGTAGGTGCTGGTAGAAGGCATTTGTAAGTGATTCAGCGGTTTGAGTAATGTTTACCACTGGCTCAGGGGCCTTAAAGGAGACCACACTAGTTTTAGAAGTGTGAAGTCGGCTTTTGAGAAGTTTTTCACTGTGGTCTTTTTATTTCAGGTGGGGTGGGATGAGGACCTCCAGCGAGATTAGTTTATGATCTGATCTCGCCAGTGAGGGGTATACTTCCGGTGTTGAACATTGTGATCCCATGTTCGTGATGATGAGATCAAGTATGTTTTCTCCTCTTGTGGGGATGGTGACTAGTTGTTCCATGGCATTTGAGTTTATGAACTCCAGGAACCTTTGGGCTAGAGTGTTTGGGCTTGAGTAGTGTTCCCAGTCTATATTAGGGTAGTTGAAGTCACCTAGTATGATGGTGTTTGGAGATACATTTATCCCCTCCAGTGTTTTCAGGAAGGCCATGTGAGGTTCCTGAGTTTGAGAGGGTGGCCTTTAACATGCTACAAATTGCAGAGCAGTCTTGCCTATGGTTAATTGCACCTGGATGGTCTCCGATGCATCGTGCGTTGCCACCAACCTTGAGGTGTGTGTGTCCTTTATGAATATGGACACCCCCCCTCCTTTCTTGGTGTTGTCCAGATTTTGGGGCCGGAACGCATGATATGAGGTGAAACCTGATAGTGCTGGGGTGCTCTCAGGAGCCTTGAACTAGGTTTCTGTCACAGCACAGACATCGATGTTCTCCATACTGAGAAGGGCCTCGGGTGCGTGCATCTTGAGATTGAGACTTCTGGCATTGAGCAGCATTACCCTTAGTTTTTTTCCTTTTTGGTGTTCTAGGGTGGTAGGTTTAGAATTTGAGCCTTGCCTAAAAAAGGCACTATGGGGGTGGCAAGAGCCTTTGCCAATATCCGGAAGCCCAGGGGTGATGGGTGCAAGCTGTCCCTTGTGAAGCAGCGTGGCTTGTCCAGCATGTCATCCCAGGCAGACAGACATTGGATCCCCTTTGAATGACACCAGAATTTAAGCCAATTATTAAAGCTGATCATCTTATCACTGTATTGTGGCATCATTCTAGGTGAAGGTAGGATACTGCTCAAGGTCAGAGTCATACCTGCCTGGGCTACATAATCAGAGAGCTCCTCAATGTCTCTTTTCATGTAGTCCAAGGAGGTACGTCTCAGGTCGTTGACACCAGCGTGGACAATGACTGAGTCGTACTTGTACCTGCTGTTGAGAGACCTGAGTGCTTGCGTTATGTGGCGGATTCTAGCGCCCGACAGGCAGCTTACTGTGACCTTCTCCATGCTCAGTCTGGTGAGCGGGACGTCAGTGTGCCTGACTATGGAGTCACCAATGACGAGTGTGTCTGGCATTGTGTTTGGCCTTAAGGGCTGTGACTGTTTGACACTCTGACTGTGTGGTCTATGTGTTGCATGTGTTGGGTCCTGATGTGGTAGTTGTTTGGGTGTCTGCTTTGGTGGCCTCTGCTGTTTTGGTAGATTTTTGATCAGAGCCTCCGAGTATGTCTTTGTGTGATTATGTGTATGATTTGAAGTTGTGATGGTACTATGTGTGACTGGGTATGTAGTGTGTGTGGTTACCTTCTCCTCCTGTCTGGTCTTGCCAGTCCTATGTTGAGAGAGCTCAGCCTCCAGTTTGGCCGTAAAGTTGCATCTCTCGCATGTATTTGTGTTTTGTGGGAGAAGGAGAGGATTGTCTGTGTACATGAGGCAATTGTAACATTGCCTCAATATTCCCAGGTTCACCAGTTGAGCAGGAGAGGACACTAGCAACCGATCCCTCGACATGCTAGAAGTAATAGATAAAAAAACTTACAAAAGACTCCGGGGGATGTGGGTTCTAGGCTGGTGGGGTACGATCTATAATAATAGTGCTTTATCAAGGTGCAAGTACTGTAGGAGCAAGTGCTAGGCTTTACAGATAGAGAATAGTCTAGTAGAGATGAACTTTTTAGTTATAGGATACGCTGGTTAGATCAGCAGTACAGTTCGAGGAAGGTAGTTTTAAGGGAAAATTTGAAGAGTGGAATTTAGGTAGCCCGAATAGTTTAACCTTGTTAGACTGCCGCTGCTCTTGTGTGCAACAGTGGCAACTCCGCACTAAAGCGCGCTAACGAGTGCTTTATAGCAGGGGGCTGGAAAAAACAGGAAATGACCCAAAATGGCCAACGAATTACTAGTTGCTGTCTCTAACCACTCCTCTGAGGACAAACAAGCAGCTCAGTACTCCCCACTCCCACTGGTGAGTAAAGAAACTACCTCTGGCCACACAAGAATCCCAGATACATCAGCTGGCCTGGAGAGTATACCTGAAACTGCCCTTTGGACATGCCTGTATGGGTATCTGAACTGCTTTACTGATTGTCCGGTAGGGACAAACTAGGGAGCCTTATACTATTGTATAGTAAAGGGGGAGGTGTGTTAGCGTTTATTAGTGCTTACTGAGAGCTTGGAGCAAGTGCTGGGCTGTAAAAGGAAAGTTAGAGTGCTTAATTTGAGAGTTTGACTAGTTCCAAGGGAAAAATTGAAGAGCAGACTTTGTGGAGCCTGGAATAGTTTAACCCTAGCTAACCGGTGCTGCGCGGTGCACAAATGCGGGTTTTAAGGCAGGGAGATGAAAGAGCTAGGAATTGGCCCAAAACGGCCAATAAACTACAAGTTGCTGGGCTGTGACCACTCCTCCAGGGATAGATAGGCTGCTCAAAGCTCCCCACTTTTGTTTAGTCTGTTCCCACATATCTTTAGTTGCCATAACAGATTTTTTTAAGATCTATACTCCTAAATACTTTATTTTATCATGTCCCCTTAAATATGGGCATTGCTGAACCAATTCAACAATACCAATATTTATTGTTATTACTGAACCAGTTCATTTGTGGCTACATAGTTTATAACTGTAGCTTTGTTTTATCTTCCTTAATTTTATATCCAGTAAAAAAAAAACATAATTGCCTCAGAATGTTCCACAGCAGTGAGATGTCCCTTTTTTCATTCCATCAGGTACAAAATATCATCTGCAAATAAAGTCAATTTTTTGAACACCATACCAATTATATGCTTGAATTTGAGTCCCTTATTTTCTTTGCCAATGGATTCTAAATATATCACAAATAATTAAGGGTAAAGAGGACACCTCTACTAGGTTCCTCAGTTCAGACACAACTTATCAGAGAGGAACTCACCATTTTGAGTTTTACCTCTGATCCCTCATATATCCTTCTAATTAACCTTATTATTGAATCAGGAAATGCAGATGCTTCCATTGCCCTACTCATAAAATGCCAGCTTACTCTGTCAGATGCTTTCTGCATTAGGACCCACCAATAACAGTGGAATTTTCTTACTTTCTGCATCCCTCTAGATCATCATTGTTCTATTAATTTCTCAGATGTTTACCTCCTCTCCACAAATCCGCATTGATCCATATCTATCTATTTTGGTGTTACCTTTGCCATTCTTTTAGCCAGTATAGACATAAACTCTTTATAATCCTGGTTTAAAATTGAAATAGGTCTATATGAAGCTAGATCAGATGAGTCTCTGCCATATTTAGGTATTACAGCCACCACAGCTTTTTTCCTAGGATGTTGGTGCCTCCCCTCCTTTTAAAATGATGTTGAAACCTTCCAGATATTTTGTCACACACTTCCCTCCTAGCTTTCCACACTTTCACCAGAGTACCTTCTATTCCTGGAGAATTTCCTGCAGATTGGTTATACATCACAATTTTACTAATCTCCTCTTATCTTAAGAATTAGTTTTTGAGCCTCATCTACTTCTGACCTTTGCATATTTAAGTCTTCAATAATTATCTCCATTTGTGCATTTTTTTGATTTCCTCACTTCTCTGATTTATACAAATTTTTACAGTATTTCTGAAATATCTGTAATACTGCTCCAGGATCACTGGTTATTGTCTTGTTATAGGCTCCTTAAGTTTGGCCACAATCCTTTCTACTTTCTGTTGCCTATTATACCAAAAGGTTTTGTGTTGTGGAGTTAAGTTGCTTAACAACACTCTTTCTAAACTCATGCATATTATCTAGGTACTCCTTTATTTTCTCTATAGCACTCTGCACTATAGCACTCTGCACTTGTGCCTCTTCTTGTTGTGTGAAATTTCCCTAATTTTGTAATATTTTAACTTTCCTTTTTAAATAATTCTTATTACTTCTCAACCAGATCTCTCTTTCTTTTTATACCCTGTTTTTAAACTCTTTCATTTTATCACACTCACTAGCTATAACTTCTGGAGTACTCTCTGTTTTCTTTAATAACTCCTGGATTATTTCCACTACCCATTCCTTAAACTCATCTGTTTTTAACAGGTAGGTGGGGATGCACCAGTAACTCTTCTATTACTTTGCATTTTTATCTTGGTGGTACATGATCAGAAATAGTTACTGGCTGTGTATTAAACTTCTCAATTAAATGTGCATGTTCCTGTGAAATATAATTTCTGTCTAACCTGGTTATTGTACCTTAGGAAATATGTACATTCTGTTCCTTCTACTAAATTCATGTCTTCCATACCAATTATTTTCATACATTTCTTCAGAAATCTGCCCTGTTTAGTTATGTTTCACTTCTAGGCCTCCCCCCACCAAGATATCATCCTTGTTGTTGGAAATCGAATTCCAATCCTCATCTATAAGTAATATTCCCTGCTGAAAGCTGATTATTTCTCCCAAATTTTATTTTAAGCCCCATAATAGCAGTTTTAGATGGAATATGAATTCATGCCAATATAATCCTTATTCCTTGCCAGTAGCCACTTACTACCACAAATCTGCCGTTATTATCTTTCTTTTTCCTCTTCTATCACTAGTAGAGCCACTCTAGCAATTAATAGAATCACTCTTCTTTTCCTTTGTCCCCGATATTCTGCAGAATATCCATCCCAATATCCTTTTTTATAAAATTCACATGCTCACTTCTTTCCAAATGTGTCTCCTGTAGCCTTGCTGTTTGCTCTGTGCATTTCTTAATATAATTAAGTATACCTTCCTTTTTGTCTTGTCTATACCTGCGGGGACCATTCACATTCCAAATAATTTAGAAAGTGTTGCCATTATGATAAGAAGTCCTTAATTCTACCTGTTGTATATGGCAGCTTTTTAAAATGTATTTTTCAGCTTTTGCAATACATGCACCCATTAACAGTTTTTCTTATCAACATTGCTACTTATATCACATTTTACAAAACTTTTGTTTTTAATAAAAACTCTTAAGCAAAAAAAAAAACCATACACACTCCATAACCTGTTAACTTGATACAAAGATGCATAACTATGTACATCTTCAAATAATGAAGTTTAACCCTCCTAATAGGAACATTTGTGCCAAATAGACAGTTGTGAGTACAGGCTCTAATTAGCCTGAAATTGAGGTTATCCATGCTAAGATGCATGTTATTTCCTGTGCTTCAACTTATCACTGTTTGATGTCTGTTTTTTTATCTGCCCCTCCAGCTGTGGAAACAGCTTGCATCCCTTCAGAGGTCATTAACTTTTAGCCTTGAAAAAAAAAGTGTTCTCTCTTTTGATCTGTTATCAACTTTCTCCATGGAAACATAACTGAAAAAAATGTAGTCCTCTGCTGCAGCCTGAAAGACAAGCTGAAACATTTATTGCTAAAGAAAAACTTTTCACTGTATTTGTGTTCTCATATTTACTTGTTTCCACTTAAAATTTATTAGATTAAGTCAAGAGTGTTAATGCAAGCATTCACCTTTGCGAAAGTAAAAGTAAACATACCTCTACATATATTCAGCAACCCAAAATTACAGCCTATTAATTTAAACATGTTTTTTTTTTTAGCTTGTCTTCTCTTTTTGCACTGAAATGCCAATATTTCTTAATACCAAAAAGGAAAAGAAATAGAAGAGGAAGAAAAAAAAGGGCATCTGTTTACTTTAGCAACTTTGTCACACTCAAAAAAAACTAAGTATACTTCACTGTAAAATATGCAATTTATATTATGAAAAGTTTTATAGAAATACTTTTAAGAAAATTTGTTTTACTTGGTTACCTTTTTCCTTCTCCTCTCCTCCTCAGAGTCCTTCCAAACATTAATGACATGAAATAAGGCAAATGCTATTCAATTCTCCACAAGTTCAACAAAGTCAGTAAAAGTCCACACTTTCCACACAGCTGTATTTCACAAATATAATGGATGCTTTGCAGTCTGACAATTATTCACTAATTTCTTGTGTTCCTGTTCTTCTCCCGACTCCAGATTCCAGTTCAGTTCCAAGGTAATCCCGATTCTTTTGGCCACCTCCTGTGATTTTCTCGGTCTTTCAAGCATTTTCCTTTAGAATAGTGGAAAAGGTTTCACTGGCAAAGTCTCTCCATGAGCTTTATTATCAGAAGAATAAGAAGCAGAGTCCCCTTCTGTTTGATGGCTCATTTTTTGTTGGACAAACTTTTGCATTTCCTTCTTAGCCTGTTCAAAAAATGGATTTTATTTCCTGTTCTGTTCTGTATTGAATATATCCAGATGTCTTATTTCCAGGCTGCCATTGTAAGACTTACTCCTCTGCTGCATTTTTTTAGAACATATGGTTTCATGTTTCCTTGGATAGATACAATTTCAGCCTGCCTCAGGTGGAGCTGTTTGACTGTATAGTTTAGAGGAACTGGACCACAGTGGGCTAAGAAAAACATGATGTTTGCTGATTTATACTCCATATATTTATTTATTTTCTGTCATTCAGTAAATAACAGAAAACCATAACCACAATGTGAAAATGTAAAATTTTTGTTCTTTCCGCAAATTGTCATGGAAATAAAAATCTCCTTCATATATTTGCATTTGTCTGAATAAGGGGGTCTACATATGACCAGATACCATGGCTGCAAAATAAACTTGAGTATTTTTTGTGTGTATTCTGATATATATGTTTTTGGTTGTAAAGGAAGATGAATTTCTGTTGCTAATATGTTGAGTTACCCTTCTATGCCTGTGACTGTAATTGTTATATAAATAGATTCATTTTGTTAATCAGGTAGATGGGTGTACTGTTTCTGAGGACACTTGACAAACTGCACTAAAACAAGTAAATATGTATATTAACTAAAGCTGAGGGAAACAGTGCTCTGAATATTATAAACAACTGCAGGAAAATATACTCTTGTCTCTTAGTTCTGTAATCCACTCACTGATTTATTTGATCATTCTCTAATTACCATTTTAATCCACATCAGGTCACAGGAGGCTGGAGCCTATCCTAGCACTTAACTGGGCACAAGGCAGAGAAATTACTTCTGGACAGAGTACTAGCCTTTGTACCATTACAGGATACACACAGCTATTTTTTTTTCCTAGCACCACTGACACTTACGTCTGGTTCCTCCACTACTGTCTACATATGCTGTCATCCTTAGCAGTTCCTCTCACATTAATGATCCCTGCTTGGTGTTACCCACACTGATAGGGTCTACCTTTTGGGAGAGCCCCTTATATGTAGAGGTTTTCTGGAGTGAGACCATCCATACATCACTGAGAGGGCAAGATAGGTGAGGTGGCATCATCCTGCAACTTGATATTATTTTTTCTTTGTCTTGGCACTATCTCCCACTGTCATACTGGACTCACATTACCTAAGTGGGCACTCAGATGTTCCACAAAAAGTACCCACAACCTATGTGATGATGTGTTCTTCTTTGCTGGTTCACCTACTGCAGCAGCAGCAGTTTTCTCATCATGGCCTCCAATATCACCACCTGGGCCTGCTAAACTGTCTTACGCATAGTTTGCCCCTCGCATCCTCCTCACTGAAAGAGCTGAGTAGGCAAATGCCTTGTTATTAATCTTTCCCCTATGCCAGTTTCAACAGCTAACTATGACAGTGATACAGTACAGGCTAGCTAGGCCATAATTAGGGCTTTGTCTGTGCCAACAAAGATGGCACCTACAGACAATTTGGTAGATCACAAATTCACCTTTGTGGCATCTTTTGGATGTAGGATGAAGTTGGACCAGCTGGGGAAATTCCAAGCAGTGCAGGGAGGTCATGGAGACTGTGCACAGATATCACTCCAACCAAACCAGAGAATCTACTGTGCCACCCTGATGTGTAATTATTAGATTAAAAATTGAATAGTTTTAGAATTAGCCTGAGCACCAGAGGTTATACTGTAAATGTCTAGGTGAGTGTGCATTTATACTTAGGGCTTTAATTTCTGTGTAGAATAATTACGTAAGTGATACAGACTTTTTGTTGTGAGCTTTTAATTTATCACTCATAACTTGCTCTGTTTTCAAAAGTGAGTCAGAATGTGATTTTCCATAATTCTTAGTCATGCAGATGTGTTTTTTTTTTCTACTAACATGCCTCTGTACTCTCCATCCTTAGAGACTTTGCTGGCATCATCCTCGTGGCAGTGACTTTTTGAGAATGGCCTACTTTCAGACGAACACTGATCCTGAGAAGGAAGACATGAGGTAAACAGAATGTTAAGTTAGAATACTGCAAGCAAAACAAATGGATTTTAAGACCAGGATAAAAACATGGTAGCAATGGGCATTTTTTTAAGAGGGGTGACTCTTTAAATGTTGCCAGTCTGTGAAGAACCATCAGATAGCTTATTACTGGGAATTTGGACTGCATAAGATTTCTCATTTACCAGCGTGACACTGGAACATTTTTGTTTCATTTAAACAAACACTACCAGCTTACAAATAATTACAACTAGCCATGCAGAATTGCTTGTGAAGGAGTCTGTGTTGGTGTTTTGGGGTGGTGGTACTGTTTCTAAGGTTCATTTGGACATCTCTCCACTTCACTGTGGAAGTTGCAGTGTTCTTCTGTGGATCTGAGCCATATTGACACCTTGCGTTATCAGCAAACCATGTATCTGTTTTAACTGATGGGTTAATAATACAGTGGACATTAACACATCATTTTCACAACTGCACCTAATGTTAACTTTTTTCTTGTCCTAAATTGCATTATTAATACAAGGCTTTGCAGACGGCCTGCTGTTGTGTACTGTATTAAGCTCATTCTCTCAACTTACCCCAGCCTTTTTAATCTGTGATGTCTTCCCCAGGAATAACTCATATCTTAATTTTGGGAATGACACTGGGCTGCTTACCGTAGAAGTCTTGGTGTAGATATACCTTCACTTAATTAGGACTATGAATTATAGAGTAGATGGTATGTTCTATCTAGATGGCTAAACTGAGAAAAATTTGCAAAGTAACAATTGATAACATATGTATAGGGTACAGAGCCAATGCATTGCATCATGCTGTAAAGTATAGCACTAGTTGATGATAATGTTGAATTGTCTATCATATATATTTATAGGTAGATATAGGTAAATAGATATAGCTGTTTTTTCTTCCTTCATGCACTAGAAGTGCCATTGTGGAAACTGGTTTATGGATGAATATATGCAGATTCAAAGAATTTGTTGATAAGGCTTACTTGTCCACCCAGTCTGGTCAAGTAATACTACCTTCAGTACTCTTATAGTCACCATGTGATATAGTTAAAACTCAAATTAACATTGGCAAGAAAAATTGTTGCATCGACTGAAAATAATCTCACTACAGTAATCAAAAAAAAATCTGTTCTGAGATAGATACATTTCTCAAATATTGGGAGTGGGTGGGTGAGCATGACAGGCAAAACGTTTGCCTTTGGCTTCCTGTTGTAATTCCAAGACTGTCAATGCAAGCCTTGGAATTATAAAAAAGTCACAACTCTTTAAAGTTATTTTTCAATTCTGTTTATTAACTTCACACATTGTATAGTAACATATGAGTACACTTTCAATTATAAAAGAAAAAAACACCATTACAACCTTTTTTTTCCTTTGTACACATTATACAATTATGATTTTTGTCTTGACAATTATTTAGTTTAACATTACATAGATTTCACAAGTCCTGTCTTCCTTGAAATGTCACTCCTCCTGAACATTATTCTTTGTGTTATTCCCACAGATTCCATATAATTCTGTATAGTTTACTCTTTCTCTTTTCTAAAGATCACACCTTCAGTTCTTTTGTATGCTTTACAACATTCAACAATTATGTTAGTTGTTTTTGCTTTTGTTTTCCATTTTCAAGTAATTGCTTTTTTGGCAGCCAGCAGCATTAAACCTATTAGTAAGGCCCTACTGTTTGCAATTGCAGTAACAATTCAGTTTCTATATACCAGCTCAGAAGAATAATTTCCTTGGTTAAAATTTGCTCCCCTGACATTCCTGACAAAGTACTCTGTAAGGAATTACTAATGTCTGTCAGCTCATTACATTCCAAAGAAAGATGTTCCTAGGTACTCCTCTTTCCCATAGTAGCTCTAGCAATTATTGTCTGCCTGTGGAAAAATTATTTGAAGTTTAGTTTGGGGTATAAACATTCCTATGAAAACATTTCCATGCAAAAATTCTAAACCTCTTTTGATTTTGTTGCATACTTGGCAACCACACAAATATCCTTCCATTGTTTCTTTGTATGTTGCCGTTCCATTTTCATTTCCCAGTATTTTCTAGCCTGTTCTCATTGATCCTTATAATTGTCATGCATTATTTTACATGCTATATTTATTACCCCTTTTGTACCACAGCTTCTGTTCTAGACTCAAGTGTAAAGTCAACTGACGTTGGTCTTGCAGTTAACACTCCCCTATCACTTTCTGTTTCTGTATTCTGTTAGCAATCCCTGGTAGGGAATGGCAGTCTGCAGTCCACAGTTAGAACTTCTGCTTGGCCTCATCCCACTCTGTGACTTTTTGCTCCCTGGTTTTGGTCCCATTATCCTTGGTTCCTTTGCTAATTTTTGACAATACATTCCAGCTGTGTCTTCCCTCTTTTCTGTGTTGCTACTTCGTCATCCCTACTGTTAAAATTTCACCCGATGTTGTCAATTTTCATTCATTTCTCAACGAATTGGTTCGGATCTGATCCTCTGATCCAACTTGACCGTTGCACTAGCTCGTGGCCTCCAAAAACTCTTGAGCTCCTTTCCTACCCATAATGCACCAACCCCTAACAGCTTCCAAATCTGGTTTGCCGCTATCGTGTCTAGATGTAGTTGTTTTCAGCTCCTGAGTGTAGAGTGGGAGAGTAGCCTTTTTTTATATTTCTTAACTAAAAACTATTTATTTACTACTATGTATCTAATCTATAGTTTTATTTCTAAGGCATTACTGTTGTAGTCCTTTTTTCATTCACCTTTGAGTGTATTCTTTCCTACCATCGTTGGTAGGCCTAGCCTTCATTCCCTAACCCCCTTACACCTCGTGTATACCTCCTTGATTACCATAGTTGGTCATTTTTTCTCTTTACAGGATTCTTATATTCCTTCCTTACCATTGTTGGAATTTAACTCTTATTTCTCTTTCTGGTTTAAAGCAAAAAAAAAAAAAAAGTTTAATTTAGTACTTGTGTTATTTCTATAGTTTCTGTGTTCAGAATGTCCAAAAAAGGTCCTTCAGTATTTAAAAAATGTGGTAAGTGTGAGCACGATGCCCATAATCTGTGTATATTGCTTGGGCCCAGATCACTTGTAACAGGGTTGTAGTATCTGTCGTGGGTTCAAACCCTGAGCATTAGCTGACAGGAAAAACAAATTGATTTTGAAAGGCTTGTTGCCAACTTCCTTCTCTGAAGCTATTACTGGGATTCAATCCCCCAAACAAAATGCTGGAAACCCCAGAAAAAGGCTGAGTCTTCAGCAACATCATCTTCAGAACCTAAAAAGAATAAAAATCGGATCCAAAATTACTCATGGTCTGACCCTCATTGGATCTGATCGAACCTGTTCCGGATCCTACACCCTCTTATCCAAAACTTTTACAAAGGACAATTTATTCTCCTTGCCTGGATCCAGTCCCATCCAGAGTCCCTTCTCCCTTTTTAGAGAGGCACTCTAAATTGACATCCCTACCATCTTCTTGTTCCTCCAGGAATCTCATGGTAGGCAGATATGGAGAGGATGATGAGGAAATTCTTCATGGCACAATTTCAGATGGGAGTTCTTATGGCTACTACTCTCTTCGGCTCAAGAAGCCTGATCATCTACCACTCCATCCATTACATCTCCTTCTCTAATTCAACCTGTTGTTTTAGAGTCCTCGGATCCTAACATTCCAGGTACATCTGATTTAGATCTGAAGACATTACTGTCTTCGGATCTAAATACTGCTCTAAGTGCACCAGCTCAGACATCTTCTAAGCCAGATGACTCTCAGAGCTGAAGCATCCCTGTCGGATTCAGGAGGTTGGAGTTGACTCTGAGGTTTTTGGAGCAGTCTCTTCCTCTCCAAGGCTCGGCATTAGACAGCTGTGCTCCGACTTCCACTTTGGGTGGATTGTTCTTGGGATGAGGAAGGCGACGAGCCAGAAACATGCTTTCTAGGCTCAGTTATCTTCCTTCTCTCTGGAGCTATCTGCCTGTGAGGTAATGAAGAGAGTGTTCTCTGTTCCAGCAAGTCAGATGGGTCCTACCCCCCTCGGATCCACCCTCTGTATCTCAGATGACTTTGCACCATGATCCTAAACATTCTACCCCAACAGAGACAGCCAGCTGAAAGCTTCCAGACTACCCAGCAGTGTAGCCTAATCTCTTCCTCAACAGACCACCCCACCAAGGAAGTCCCTAGGAAGAGAAAGTGTAAAAGGAGGCACTTAAACTCTCCTCTAGAGTCCATCACTGAAGTTTCTGATTTCAGTGAAGGAGAGGGGTCCCCAAAATCACCACCCAATGACATCTCCTTTAGAGACATTCTTGAGATCCTTAAGCGGAAGGTTGGCTGGTCATCCCAAGACCCTTCTCTGGAAGAATCAATATTTCTGGAAGCCTTTGGAGCTTGTCCATCTACCTCCTAGGTTACTTTGCCTGACAATGAGCTCATTGATTTTATCTCTAGGTGGGTGTGGAGGGAACCTGATATGGTTGAGCCAATCCCCAAGACGCCTGACTGGATTCTGGCTCTACCAGCATGGAATTTTAGGGGTAAGGGGGTGCCAGTAGATGCCGTGGTTGTGGTGGCAGATACAAAAAAGGAACTTGTGGAACACAGTTCCACAGTCCATCCTCCTAACAGAGTCTAGAGTGATTGACAGATTTGGGAAACATGTTTATACTTCAGCAGCTTTTGCCCTCAGATCACTGAGCTAACTGGCTCATTTTTTTGAAGCTTTAAAGGGATTTGATTAAAGACCTATTGAAATCTCTTTCTGGAACCGAAATTGCTGAGGCTCAATCTTCAGTAGTCTCTGAGCTGGCTACCCTACAAGCTATATGCAATTCGGCCATGTGGCTTATCTTGCATGCTGCAGAAGGTGCCTCAAGGGCTGTGGGTTCACGCATTTCCATCAGGAAGCATGCCTGGATGCGCCTGGATGAATTTGTGAAGCCCTTCAAATCCTCGTTCGTTAATGCTCCTTTTGATGGCACTTCTTTGTTTGGCCCCACAGTGAAGGACACACACTCCAGGTATGAGAAAGATGGAAAGACCCTCTCTGCAGTGGGCATCCATTTTTGACCCCTCAAAGGACTTTTTCCAGGGATCAACGGGGAAGTCAAAAAGTGTGGTTCAGAAGTTCTAGGGTCCTTTCTAGGGCACACATGGAGATAACTTTGTCACAGACACATGGAGAGCTATAATGGAAGATGATACCCCATGGCGGCGCAGGCCTACAAAACCAGACCCTTTCAGTGCTCCTGAAGGGGAAGCCTGGTTTTCAGTTGTGGTCACTTAACTCTGCACAGAAAGCCTGGTTAGATATAATAAAAGACAGTTGGGTGTAGAGACTTATTTCCAGAGGTTATATAATTCCCTTTTCCCTACCTCCTCCATTGTCAAGAAAATTTCCCCGATGTTCTACCCAATCACAGGAAAGCAGCAACATCAGAAATCCAAAAGCTGTTAAGACAAAGTCATCCAGGAGGTCCCACCAAACCAAATAGAATCTGGAACTTACTCAAAATTCTTTAGTGCCAAAGAAAACAGGGGACTAGAGACCAATTTTGGATGGATCTCAGTATATTGAACAGTTCAGTTTGATGCTCAAAGTTTGATGGTCACGGTTCAATCCATTTTGCCATTTCTGAGCAAGGGTCCACTGGATGTGTTCAAAAGATCTTCAAGATGTGTACTATTCATATAAAGATGAATAGATGATCCAGAAAGTACTTACACTTCCGTCTGGGAGCCAGTCACTGACAGTTCAAAGCACTGCCATTTGGCCTCAGCACAGGCCCCAGGGTGTTCACCAAGTGCATGGCAATGGTAGCGTACCTGAGACTGCAAGGATTCCATGTCTTTCCACATTTAGACGACTGGCTTATTACCATCCTAACCAGGCATCGATTGATAGAAGCATGAGATCAGGTGCTACAGACTTGTTCATATCTCAGAATAACCATAAATTACAAGTCTCACTTACACCCAACCCAGACATTAGAATTCATAGTTAGTGTTCAATACAGTAGCTGTGGTAGCTTCTTTTCCACTATCAAGAGTGCAAATGATAAGGATGTAGGTCAGGAAAATAATTTGCAGTACCAGAATTTCAGCCCAATGGATTCTGAAAACCCTGGGAAATGTCATCAGCAAAAGTTTTAGTTCCTTTAGTAAGATTCCACATGAGAATTCTACAATGGCTGTTAGCAATACAGTGGTCAATACTTTCTCAACCCATGTCAACAAAGATGAGAATAACTCAAGTATGCGAATGATACCTTTGCTGGTGGAGGCAATTGCAACATGTATAACAAATCTATCCTTTCATCCTTCCTTAGCCCAAGGCTATAGTGACCACGGACACTTCTCAGATTGGGTGTGGGGAGTATATCCTGGAGGAAGCTGTCTACGGCACTTGGTCTTTCGAAGAGTGCAACTTGCATATATCAGTGTTCTGGAGATGAGAATGGTGCTTTTGGCATTGTAAGCATTCCAAGACTTTCTCCATCTTGGAACAATTTCAGTCCAGACAAGAGAGTATGTCAGTAGTTTGGTACATCAACAAACACGGGGGAGCCAGGTCTTATCACCTATGTCAGGAAGACCTCAGAGTGTGGCAATGGGCTATGTCTTCCAACCACTTTCTAATAGCAATGCATATTCCAGGGATGTCCAACGTGATAGCAGACAAACTGAGCTGGTCCAACTTACTACCTCACAAGTGGTCTCTCAATGACCAAATGACAAATATGATTTGCAGTCAGTGGGGCCAGCCTTGCTGCAAACTTTTTGCCTGTTCCATAAACAACAAGTGTAGCAGCTTTTTTGCCCTTATCACTCACCAGGAGAATCACAGAGGGATGCTCTACTCCATGACTGGCCCCCTGGTCTTCTGCATACTTATACTCCAACTCCCCTAATTCTCAAATTCCTACAGAAAGCAGCCTGATTGAAGAGCAAAGTCATACTCATTGCACCTTACTGGCCTCAACAGATTTGGTTTCCCTTCCTTTGGCCTCATCTGCTACATCCACCTTGGATTCTGGATCCAATTCCGGACCTCCTGTCTCATCCATCAGGAATGGATATCACAAGCCTCAGACTAACAGCGTGGTTTCTCCAGTGCTGTCTTCCCCTGTCTGTTCCATACTTTTATAGGTTCATAGGTATGTACTAGCTTATCGGCCGTAGGGCCTATGTAAGCCTAGCCAAATGAGGTTCCCTGGCTTTCGCCACCCAAGAAAATTATTTCCCTGTGCCATTGTCGAGCAGAGCCACAGAAGTGATCCCCAGGGTGAATTTCCTGTTTCCCATCCACTTGTCAAGCTCTCTCTTAAAGAGGGCTAATGAGGAGCTTTGCTCGACATGAATGGGTAGCCTGTTCCAGAGCATGGGAAGTGTCTGGCACAGGAATCTATCCCTCCAGCATGTTCTGTTTATTGTGGTGACAAGGTTTAGGTCCCTGGAGCATGTGGCTCAGAGAGATTGGGATTTCTTTAAGTTTAGCATGTCCATCAGATCTGGGTTAGTCATGGCTTTGTACGTTAGGCAGAGGTCGCCTCTGAGTAGGCGATGTGCGATGGAGTAGAGCTGGAGTTTTTTGAGACGGTCTGCATATGGCATCTGTTTGAGGCCTGTAATCCTCCTAGTGAGGTATTTCTGTGGCCTTTCTAGTTGTTGCAGATATCTTGCAAAGTACATGCCAAATGGGGTGCTGTACTCTATAATGGGTCTGATGAGGGATGAGTAGAGAGGAACGATGACCTCTCATTTTCTGGCGCAGAACCCCTTTGTGATGAGGTGTGCCACATAGAAGGATTTCCTGACTACTGTGGCAACGTGATTATCAAAGGAGAGACTACTGTCCACCTGTGTCCCAAGGTCTCTTATCACACATTTGGTGTTTAGTAGGCTACTGCCTATGTGGTAGTTCATGGGTACGGTGTTTTTCCCAAAGGGGATGACAGTGCACTTCTTGGCATTCAGCTTTAGGCCATGACTTTGACACGAAGCATCAGTCTTAGTGAGGCCTCTTTGTAGAATGTCCACATCCTTAGGCGAATATATTATGGCTCCTAGTTTGCAGTCATCAGCGAATTTCATTAGCCAGAGGCCAGCTGTATTAGCCTGGACTTGAGAGAAATAGATACCGAACAGGAGAGGTTACAGGACCAAACCCTGTGGGTACTCCACTTGTCAGTGGTCTGAAGTCGGATTTGGAGTTGCCTACATTCACTGTGTGGGTTCTGTCAGTGAGCCAGTTGGCCACCCATCATGTGACATAGGGATTTATTTATTTATTTATTTTCCAAAAAATTCTTTATTGCAGTTTTTTAGGTTACAACATATAAGACATTATACAATAATATACACGCACAACATACAACAAAACATAACATTCTATATACAATATATACAAAGAAGTCACTTAAAAAATCCAGTTTTTGTACTAACCACATATTTTGCAGTGATAAGTAGAATAAAACAGTACCATTAGTTGTTTATTACATATACTAGGGAAAGTCAAACTAAAACCTCTTTATATAGGGTATGTGTTTTTTTAATCAACATATCTATGCAAATATTTATAAAATGACAATGTTAAAAAGGTTCTAATATATCCTTATTGATTGTTTTACATATATTGCATATTTCACTTTTAGATTTAATATGTTTACCTCTTGAGAATGAAGTCTAATAAGTATTCCCAATACTCTTGGTAATATTTACATTTCTTAGTAACATATAGTAGCTTGTGGGCGGCAGTGTATTTGATTGCTACATTTCTAAAACCTTCCCATGTGAGTGAGGTTGCAATAGTCCAATTTTTTGTAATATAGAATTAGACTAGAAAACTTATGGTGGTGAGGACATGCTGTATGATTCTGGGAAGATTATTCATATTTATGTGCAGTATAACTGTTTCCCAGGATAAAGTACTTTTTTGGTAGCCCATTTTCTCTAGTCTTGCAGTTAGTGAACACCATAAGTTATGAACTTTATTACATTCCCACATAACATGTAGAATGTCTGCTGGTTGTTTCTTGCAGTGAGGACATTCAGGTGAGTATTTGTTATTAAATTTACACATTTTTTGTGGGGTAAAGTATGTATTATTGTTAATCATAAGTTGGGTGTAGAATAACTTTTTGAACGGGATGAATTTGAGCGTGTTTTCGATGGCATCTTTTTTATTTTGTTCAGTAATTTGTGGGATGTTCTTCGTGTTTCACTGTTGCAGTCATTACATTTGGGTTATCTGCTTGCAGTAGCCCTCAGTCGGCCTGATTAACAAAGTCTTGGGTCCTATGTCAGTTGCTGTCTCTTCTTCCATGACGTCAGGTCATCAGGGGTACAAAACATGCAGCCAACGTCATTACATCAGTCTTTCTTGCTGTGCGGTGCCCGAAGCAGAAACAGGTCGCAAGTGCCGGTCGGCCGACTCCTGAAATTTTCATTTTCGAGTTTCAGAACCGAAGTCTTCAACTAAAAGCTAAGTACCCCGTTGGAGAAACTTTTTCTTGCTCTAAACCAATGTCAGTAAAAGTAAATAATTGCATTTCTTGTGGAAAGTAAATACCTCATAAAGATTTTCATTCGTACTGTATTCCTTGCCTAGGCCATGACCACGACGTACCTCGCTGTCGGTTTTGTGCCTTATTTAAACCACAAACTGTCCATCGTCGGTATATTTGTGCTTCTAAATTTTTTGGTGCTTGGTTCAGTTATCCTGATATGTCTTTGGTAAGTCATCCGACTACCGACATTCCGAAAAAACTCAAAGATAATCCGAAAAAATGCAAAGATAAAGACAGAGACAGGCTGCCCAGTTCGCTGGTACTCAGTGAGGCGCTTTCGCAGCCACTGATACCCACTACTTCAGATTCGCAGGCCTCTACTGAGACCCATTCGGAGTCCAGTATGCCGCAAGATGCTTCAACTGTGGAACCTGCGGATGTCTCTACCTTGGATGGGTCCGGAGCTGCAGTGCAGGCACCAGCTTCTGAGGGTGTATTCAGGCCTACTGACTTGCATATTAAACCAGTGCCATCTTCTTCAAGGCCTAAAACTCGAACCATGCCTAGAAAACTTGATGCCCAGACCGCATGGTCAGGCCTCTATGCCTAAAGAACAAATGATTAGAATGCCTGAAGACCTTATTACTTTAATTATGGGAAGCCAACCTTATCCCCTCTAAGAGACCTAGGACTGAGTTTGCTTATGATACTTCTGACCAGGATTCTGAAATTTCTGTTTCCTCTGTTTAGCAGAATTTACCCTTATCTACCTATGAGGATTCTGATGCTGAGGACTCTATTCCCTCTGCACCTCCCCCCCCCCCCCAAGAGGATTTCTCTTTTGGTGAAACCTTGCATACTCTCAGGGAGCTTTTTCATTGGGAAAGTCAGGATTTCTTTGATTTCTAAAAAGAGGCTTAGGGATTTTTTATTCCTGCCCCAGCACAGGCCTTTAGCTATACCTCCTGTACTGGACATTGTTGATGATGCCTTTTTGGAATCTAGCATGGCCCATGACTCTTTACCTCCTGCTTCCAGAAAACCTGATAGATTTTACAGGGTTCCTGACTCTCACAAGTTCCTTTTCAAAAATCCTACTGCGGAACCTGAAACCATTTCACAGGGACCCAAGGACATTAAAGCTACTACTGCCAAAAATCCTACCCCCTCTGATAGAGACTCCAAGGGCGCTGGATAGATGGGGTAAGAAGGTGTACACTTCTGCAACTCTGGCCATTAGGGCCTTGAATTGCCAGTTTCATATGTTAAAGTATCAGCTGCGTATTATTGGATTGCTTAAACAGAAAATGATGTTGATTCCTGATTGTGCTGAAAATAAGAATATACAGGATTTTATGCATTCTGCTGTACAAGTTGGTAAACATACATTGCAATGTGGTTTTGATTCACTAGGGGCATCTTGCAGGGCTGTGGTAACTGGGTCTGTACTTAGAAGGCATGCTTGGCTTAAGGAGCAATCCTTGCCAGATCATGTTAAAGCGAAATTACTGGATGCTCCCTTAAATCAGGGCCACCTGTTTGGCAACAAGGAAGTACAGCCTCCAAGATTTAGTAGGCATTGGCCTTCTAAGAGTTGGTCCTTTCCTGCCTTTTCCAGACCTTCTCAGTCCAAACCCAGATCCAGCAGAGCGGGGACACACAGGACTAGACAGTGGGGGGCCTCCACTTCTAAATGTGGGAGTAATAAAACTTCCCCCTATGGTAAATTGTCAAAATGACTTCTTTTTAAAACTTCCAAGCACTTCTCAACTGACTGCCCCTTTGGGGGGAAAGATTGCCCTTCATGCAAAGAACTGGGGAATCATTACCCAAGACAAATGGGTTTTAAATATAGTGTTCCAAGGATACAGATTTCACTTCCACACATCACCAACTCCAAGCGGTTGGCCGGATCTACCTCCAAAGCAGTGGGCAGAGGCCCAAAAGCAAGTACTCTCTCTCTTAGGCATAGGGGCTGTTCAATTGGTACCAGAAGAGAAAAAGGGACAAGGTTTCTACTCGAGATTTTTCCTGGAACCCAGAAAAAACAATTCATGGCATCCTATCTTGGACCTGCCTACTTAACACCTTTTTGGTGATTCCAAAATTCAAGATGCTGACTCTTCACCAGTTGCTTCCTATGCTAAGCAAAGATGCCTGGTTGGCAACACTAAATTTAAAGGAAGCATACCTTCATGCTGACTCTTCACCAGTTGCTTCCTATGCTAAGCAAAGATGCCTGGTTGGCAACACTAAATTTAAAGGAAGCATACCTGCACATCCCAATCAGGGAACCTTGCAGAAGATACCTACACTTCAAAGCAAGCTACTATCAGTTCTCTGCACTGCCCTTTGGCTTATCTACTGCACTCAGGGTATTCACAAAGTGCCTAGCTCCAGTCATTGCATTTTGCAAGCAAAGAAGTATTCAAATATACAAATACCTGGATGATTGTCTAATTCAGGCAGAAAACCAGATACTTTTGAATCATCTGGCTTTTGTACAGAGGGTACTAACTTGTCTGGGGTACACCATAAATGAAAAGAAATCACACCTGGTACCCTGTCAGCAAATTATATTCCTGGAAGCAAGCTTGAATACAACTTCCAAGATGACTTTCCTTACGCCAGAGAAACAAATTTACTTGACAACCTACTTCAAACAAGTGGTCACAAAAACCTTGCTGTGTCTGCAAGGCAAATACTACAAACCTTGGAGTTCATGGCCTCCTGCCTTCTTCTAATTCCATATGCAAGACTGCATATGAGGAAACTACAGTGGTATCTAAAAAGCCTATGGTGTCAACATTCTCAGGATCTAGAAGCAATGATTCCTATCATTCCTTGTCTACGCCTAGAGTTCCTTTGGTGGGCAGAGGCATGCCACCGAAACAAGGGACTACCATTCACACTGCCCCCTGCCGCCCAAACCCTAACAACAGATGCATCAGACTATGCATGGGGGAGAGCACCTGGCAGGGAAGTGCATTCAGGGCAAATGGAGCCCAATTCAAATGCACGTTCACATCAGTCATAAAGAAATGTTAGCTGTACAGAATGCTCTGACAGCCTTCAAGGACCACATTCTTCCAGGACAATTAATGGTAAAGACTGACAACACCACTGTTATGTTGTACATAAACAAGCAGGGGGGTATACATTCTTATCACCTCTGCAGACTAGCCATGGCATTGTGGAACACAGCCTTGAGCTACCAAGTACATCTACAAGCTCAGTTCCTGCTAGGAAAACTAAATACACTGGCAGATGGACTAAGCAGAACCCTCATGGACCCACATAAAACTGGAACCAAGGATTTTCAACATGTTGACAAGCAAATGGGGGAGCCCAGATATAGACCTGTTTACCTCTCCCCAGAACTATCAATTGGAAACATTTTCTGAAAGGGCTCCCCACAGACAAGCTTGGAAAGTGGATGCTCTGTCCTTCATCTGGAAAAACCTATCAGTTTATGCCTTTCCTCCTCTGCCTCTGCTCTCCAAAGTACTACTAAAGATCAAACAAGACAAACCAAGGATGATTTTGTTTACACCAGCCTGGCCATGCCAACACTGGTACCCCCTCCTGCGCAATGTGTCACTGTTGGCCCCGTGGCACCTGCCTCAGATACCTAGCCTGCTGTCTCAGCAGGAGAACCAGATTCTGCACCCTCAGCTTCAAACACTGAACCTAGCAGCCTGGCTAATTACCTAAGCTCTCCTTTACCATCCCTCAGTAAACCAGTGATGGATGTCATTTTAGAGGCAAGGAGGCCTAGTTATAGAAAATCGTATGCTGAAAAATGGAAAAGATTCTGTGCCTGGAACCAATCTCAAGGGTTGAGCACAGCAGTGCCCAATTTACCTCAGATTTTACAATACTTAACTGAGATGCTTCACCAGGGCCTGTCTTTTTCCTCAATAAAAATTGGCACCTCAGCCATTTCAGCTCATTATAACACAGAACCTCCCCTCTTCTATCTTCTACTGCTCAAGCAGTTCCTCAGATGGGCCAAAAATTTAAGACCACCCAGGAGAGCTCCATCTCCAGCCTGGGACCTTAACTTTGTATTGGAGAAACTCACCCTTCCTCCTTTCGAGCCAACTGCTACTGCAGATTTAAAATTTGCTTCTTGGAAAACAGCTTCCCTTTTAGCCATCAATTCAGCAAGAAGGGTATCTGAATTACAGGCCCTTATGGCAGTGGAGCTTTTCATCATCTTTCATGTGGACAGGGTGTCCCTCAGGACCAATCCCTCTTTCATGCCAAAGGTGGTATCCAGTGTGGCCTTTAATCAGTCCATTCATTTGCCTACCTTCTTTCCTAATCCACAGAACAAAGGGGGAACAGATACTGCACTCCTTAGATGTGCACAGACAACTTAGATTCTACTTAGGTCTAAACCTCAAAGGAAATCTGAACAACTGCTGGTGGCATTTGCTGCAGGGACAGAGGGGAAGGCTATTTCAAAGCGAACCATTTCCAGATGGATAGGCCATTGCATTCACTTCTGCTATAAGCACCATGCAAAACCTATCCCACAGGTGATCAGATCCCACTCAACCAGGCTTGCATCTACCTCTACAGTCTTTCTCAGAGGTGTACCTACCAGGGACATCCTAAAAGCTGCTTCCTGGAGTTTGCCAATTTTCTCTAAATCCATGCAGTTTTGCAGGGCCTTATAGCTGGTCCTAATGCTATCTAAATTCCTCCTACCATCCTTAGCTTTGGGAATCTACCCAAATGTAATGACTGCAACAGTGAAACACGAAGAACATAGTACAGTTGTCTGCACTTACCATAAATGTAGATATTCAAGTGTATTCACTGTTGCAATCCTGGTTACACTCCCTCCAGCCCCCCTGACTTTGTTTGGCTTTACCTCTTCTCTCCTTTTCAGTGCTTAAAAGCTTTTTGGTTTATTTTCTTTTTTGTTTGAGGTATAACCTTGTATATTTATAGATTTAATTGCTTCCCATTAGAGGGGGCACCTGACATCTGGGGCAAGAAAAACTGTTGTAATGACGTCGTCTGCATGTTTTATACCCCTGATGACCTGACGTCACGGAAGAAGAGACAGCAACTGACATAGGACCCAAGACTTTGTTAATCAGGCCAACTGAGGGCTACTGCAAGCAGATAACCCAAATGTAATGACTGCAGCAGTGAATACACTCAAACATCTACATTTATGGTAAGTGTACACAACTGCACTTTTTTCTTCTGCCAGTATGAGGAGAATAAAGTACAATTCTGATGTTTTATATAATTTATAAGTTTATAGACTCTAGAGATTGTTTTCCCCCTTGGTAGTTAGATTTTTTTAGAATTAACTGGGACAAACTAGTATCTTGTTTATCAAAAATTTCAGTATAAAATTTAGTGTTTACAAGGTATTTAAGTGAGTTCATAATAATTATGTATTTCTTTGGGAGATTTAATTGCTCTCCTAATTGTGTAATATCACATTCCTTCCATTTATAAATTTCCCATACTGTAATATCTCTTATTAAGGGATACTCTTGCAAGTTTATTAATTTATTATTTAGTAGCAAATTAGGATTAAGGTGTATAGGTTGCAGTAGAAGGAGGGCATTTAATAATTGTACAGATGAAAAGAGCTTTTGAGTAGTTAAAACCATTTGTTTAATAAGTGGATGTAAATTCTTAACATAAACAGAGTTTTTGGTTTAAGTTTAAGAATAGGAGAGCCCTAGAATTGCATCCAAGTGTCTTAATTTGTTCATACCAAATCCTAGACCATAAGGGGGACCATACATTTGTGTTTGATTCATAATTTAAGATTTCACATAGTCTATATGACTGGCTAATACTGTAGTATGATTTAAAATCGGGTAACCCTAACCCACCTTTAGATTTAAGAAGTATAAGCTTTTCATATTTGATTCTAGTAGATTTAGGATACCAAATAAATCTGGATATACTTCTTTCTATGTCTATAAAAAATTTTTGAGGTATAATTGTGAAGGTAGCGTTCATTTGGAAAATAATTCTTGGTAGCATGTTCAGCTTAACGATACTGCTTTTTGATAACAAAGACATATTGATATTTTTCCATCTGTTTATATCATTTTCAGTAGTGTTCCAGGTATGGGTTAAGTTATTTTTAATAATTTCACTAAAATTGGGAGTATATATTACCCCCAAGTATTTTAGTTGATAAGTTATCTTTATTTTGCTCTCCGGGAAGTAAAAGTGCATATGTCCTATGGGATTTAGTGGGAAACATTGGGATTTGTTTGGATTTAGTTTGTAATTTGAAATCTTTGAGAATTTTTCAATGGCTGTCAGTGTTTTAGGAAGATCTGTTGTGTGGAGTTGTAAGTATATATTTAAGTCGTCAGCAAATGCCGAATATAAAATGTTAGTATTTAATAATTTTGGAATGCATAGAAAAGATTTCTGTGATGTATAAAGAAGTAGGGGTTCTAGGTGTAAATTAAAGAGGTAAGGAGAAAGTGGACACCCTTGTCTCGTGCCATTTGAAATGGGGATAGGTTTTGTTTTATTATTGTTAATCTGAATGGAAGTTGAGGCCATCTGATATAAAACCTTAACTTTATTAATAAATTCTTTAAGAAAACCAAATAAACGCATAACATTAAATAAAAAGTTTAAATTTACTCTGTCAAAAGCTTTATTAGCATATGCGACAATAACATATTTGGGATGTTTATCTGTTTTTAGTAATCTGATAGCTGTGTCTAGTAACAGAGTGTTATCACTTGATGTTAAGTTGTCAATCTCGCCTTCATTCTTGCTGGATGGGTTTGGAGCCGATCCTCGGCTCCGACTCGGCCAATACTAAAGCTCGAGAGCTTATTTCACCGGCTCGAGGCACCCCTATATCCCACAATGCTAGGCGGTAACTACTCAGATCTCGTTTCCCGCTTAGCTGACGAGGTGCTTTCTTCTACCGGCTCTGGCATGTTAGTGAGTTTTCTTGTTAAAAAAACTTTGAATTCTACCCCTATCCTTTCTATTTAGTTTAGTTTTTATACAGAGTGTCCCTTTAGTTTAAATCGGGTCCCCCTTGTGCTTGTAGTCCCATTTTATCCCCTTTTTAACTTTTAGGCCTTTGGCCCACTCCCTATTTTTTCCCTGTCCTTTCAGTGTGACTGGATTTTTATTTGGTTAAAGGGTGTGTCTGTGTGTTGTGTTTGTGTTACATACAGTATTTTTAGGATGTCTAAAGACTCCAAGGTCTCAGGCTTGAAGAAGTGTGATTCGTGCTGTCAGAAAATGTCTCTGACAGACTGTCACACTTCTTGTGTCTATTGCCTGGGACCTTTGCACCTGCAGGACTCATGTGCTGTTTGCCATGCATTCAGCCCTAGAGTCCTACAGGAACGCAAAAACAAACTCATACTTCGAGGCTTGTTAAAGCCTGAAGGCCCCCCGACCCAGTCTGTGTTGGGGAAGCCTTCAAAGACTTCCAGGCCGTCGGCTCCAGCTTCAGAGCCGTCTCCTGGGAGCATTAAAGCTGCTTTGACATTGGCTCCGGCTGGAGTTGATGTTTCGAAGTCTCAATCCGTTACCTCGGCTCCGGCCGGAGCCGAGGTTGTCAAGACTCAGTTGGCTCCAATAGGCTTATCGGAGCCACCTTCTAAGAAGAGGTCGAGGTCCCCTTCCATCGGCTCCATCCACTCGGCTCCGGGATCCCCTCTTCTGTCGGAGCAGAGCTGTAGGTCTCATTCCTCTCGGTCCTCCAGGCTGTCCGACCATGACTTACAAAGGGTGGTGAGTAGACTTCTCAAGTCCGAGGCACTGGCCCAAATGCTGCATAGCCCTACTCAACAGTCAGCGGCTATTCCCATCCCTGATTCTATTCCTCCTCTGACTCCTTTGAGTTCGGAGCCGGGGATCATCGGAGCCATGGCTGTCGGTGCTTCAGAGCCGATACCTTCCCTTTCGGCTCCGTCGTCTGCTCCGATTTCCTCCTTGGAGGGATCTCAGCGCCGAGCTTCCCTCATCGGCTCCGAGGGGGCGAGTGGCATCGGACCCTTGCCCGACCCCGTTCTCCCTCTCGGAGCATCAGCGCTGGTGAGTTCGGCTCTGACATCGGCCTCGGAGCCGTCCCTGTCGGTGCCAGGGGGGGGGGTCCTTGTCTCCTCTGAGCGGGGACCTCTGGCCTTGGCTGATAGGGGCACCTTCGAGGTCATGCAGAGCGTGCTAGACCCAGTGTCTACCCCACAGTCAGTTCCGTCAGCTCCTCCCTCTTCAGTGCCTGCGGTGGTTTCTACCCACCCCCTTGTAACAGACCGTAGAGAGCCAGCTCCTCAGGTTTTCCCATTGGGAATATCCTCCTCTTCCGAGGCCTCTCCTGATCCGGTAGGAGAACCCCCTCAGAAGAGACAGTGCAAGAGGAAGCACATTGACTCCCCTGAGTCTATCACCTCTGACACCGACTTGGAGGAATCTGAAGGTTCCCCTCGGTCCCCCTCTGAGGATGTCTCTCTTGCTGACATCCTTGAAATCCTGAAACAGAGGGGGAACTGGCCCGCCCTTAACCCTTCAGAGGACGAGTTGTTTTACCTTGAGGCCTTTGTCTCTCGCCCTTCCACCTACTGGGTGTCTCCTCCCTTTGACCCCCTCATGGAAGTGGTGGCAAAGAAGGCTTGGACGGCCCCTGATTCAGTGGAACCTACCCCAAGGAGGCCGTCAAAATTTATTACTGCCCCAAAAGAGAAAGAGTTTCTATCTAAAGGTGTCTCTGTTGATGCCATGGTGGTGGCCGCAGCCACTAAGAAGGAGTTAGCCAATCCTTCGGTACCTGTCCATCCTCCTAATAAGGAGTCTAGGACCATGGGCAGGTACGGTAAGCGGATGTTTTCATCAGCGACCTTTTCCATGCTGTCGCTGAACTACTTGTGTCAGTTCACCCGTCTCCAGAGGGATTTGCTCAAGGATATGGGTGAGGCCATGCAGGATCCAACAGCTGAGGGGTTCCAAGACAAAATGAACTCCCAGTTGGCAACCCTGAATTCGATTGTCAACTCCTCCATGCGGCTTATCTCATATGCGGCTGATGGGGCGAGTAGGGCCGCAGGCACAGGTGTAGCTTTACGACGTCACACCTGGATGCGGCTTTGCAATTTTGCACACCCTTTCAAGGCGTCCTTCACCAATTCCCCCATTGATGGCTCAATGTTGTTTGGACCTCAGGTGAAGGATACATTGACTAGGTGCGAGCAGGAAGGTAAGATTCTCTCTGCTGTGGGAGTCCGTTTTTCTACCCCTTCCAGACTTTATCCAAAAGGTCAGGGGGGGGATGTGGTTCCGCAAACCACAGGGAGTCTCATCTGATGCACGTGATTCCCCTCTAGAGGCAGAGGGAGGAATAACAATAGACGCCGCCCTAGGGGCAGAGGTGGTCCGCAAAACCAGGGTAGCAGAGAAACTTTCTCTGATGAACCCTTTCAGCATCCCTGAGGAGCTGCCCGGCTGTCCACCTTCGGAGGCAGTCGGGGGAAGATTATCACTGTACCCAAAAGCCTGGCTTTCCCTCACTCAAGACAAATGGGTACAGTCAATCATATCCGAGGGTTACAAAATTCCCTTTATTCACATCCCATCCCAACCCAAAGGATACCTTCCAGACGTTCCACCCAGTCTAAGGGAACAAGCAGCATTAGAAATATTAAAGCTGCTGTCAAAAAGAGCTATCCAACCAGTCCCAGCAGACCAGCAAGGATCCGGAATCTACTCCAAATTCTTTTTGGTACCAAAAAAAAACAGGGGACTGGAGACCAATACTGGATCTCAGCAAGCTAAACAATTATATCAAAAAAAACAAAATTCCGGATGGTCACGCTACAGTCCATTCTACCCTTCTTGGGTCAGGACAATTAGATGTGCTCGATAGACCTTCAGGATGTGTACTACCATATCAAAATGCACAAACGCTCCAGGAGGTTTCTCCACTTCAGGCTGGGAGACGATCACTACCAGTTCAGAGCCCTGCCCTTTGGTCTCACTACAGCCCCCCGAGTGTTTACCAAATGCATGGCAGTGGTCGCTGCTCACTTGAGACGTCAAGGATTCCAGGTGTTTCCATATTTGGACGACTGGCTCCTTACCGCCACCACCAGACATCAACTGCTTCTATCCAGAGACTTCACCATCCAAACTTTCCAAGCTGTAGGCATTTCAATAAATTTCGAAAAATCTGCCTTGTCTCCTTGTCAATCTATTACCTTTATAGGCGCCACCTTAGACACAGTCCATCTTTCCGCCAGACTTACAGAGCAAAGAGTATTAGATATCCGCAAACAAGTTTACCTTCTACTTCAATGCAACAAGGTCAAAGCCAGGGTAGTCTTGAAGGTATTAGGACTCATGACAGCTACTATTACACTTCTCCCCTTAGCTTGTTTTCACATGCGGATCCTCCAGTGGAAGCTGTTTACTCAATGGTCCTTCCAACAGCTCCCGATGTCTCACATCATCCTGCTAACTCAATCATGCAAGAATCACCTGTCTTGGTGGATCACATCACCTCAAGTTCTCCAGGGCAGACCCTTCACCCCCCCCCCAATCGCCACAGTGACAACGGACACCTCCCTGATTGGGGGGGGGGGCATTATCAGGGCAGGACAGTCCAGGGCATGTGGCAACCTTTCGAGTGCCACTTGCACATACATTTCTTAGAGATGAGAGCAGTGCTTTTAGCGTTGCAAGCCCTTCAGGACTCTCTTCCCACAGGGACTATTGCAATTCAGACAGACAACATGTCCGTAGTGTGGTACATCAACAAACAGGGTGGAACCAAGTATTACCCCTTATGTCGAGAGGCACTCAGACTTTGGCAATGGGCGATTTCTTCTCAGCATTTTCTGATAGCAACGCACATTTCCGGGAAGTCCAACGTGATTGTGGACAAGTTGAGCAGGGCCATTCTCATGCCTCATGAGTGGTCTCTAAAAACATCAGTGCTGGAAGAAGTCTTTCAAAGATGGGGCCAGCCTTGCTGCGATCTTTTTGCTACTCCCCAAAACAGCAAGTGTCACGACTTCTTCACTCTCTTCCCGTTACCAGGCCATCCCACCAGAGACACTCTAGTCCACGATTGGCCCCGGGGACTTCTGTATGCTTTTCCCCCCCTTTCCACTGATTTCTCAATTAATTCAGAAAGCTATTGCCTCGAGAGTCACCGTGATCCTCATTGCCCCTTACTGGCCTCGACAGATATGGTTTCCGTTCCACCATCATTACCTGTTGGAGCAGCCCTGGCATCTGGACCCGGTGCCAGATCTTTTGACCCACCAGTCGGGCCAGCTGCACCACTCCCTTCAATCTCTCAACCTCACAGCGTGGTTTCTCTGATTTCTACCCTAGCCAGGCTTCCCTTAATCTCTCATTCGGTCCATAACATCCTGATAGCCTCTCACAAGTCCTCTACCAGGAGGATTTACAATAGTAAGTGGAAACGTTTTTCCTTCTGGGCAACATCAAAAAATATAGACCCCTTCACTGCACCTATCCAGTCTATCCTAGACTTTCTGGCAGAGCTCTTTCATTTAGGCTCTTCCTCTTCTACCATTAGAGTACAACTAGCTGCTATATCTAACTTTCATGTAGGTGTCTCAGACTCCAGTATCATATCCCATAAACTCTGCAAAGCCTTTTTAAGAGGCGTCTTTCTGCTCAAGCCCCCAATCAAAGATCCCCCACCTCAATGGGACTTGAATTTAGTCCTAGCATCCTTGATTCTCCCCCCTTCGAACCTGCGGCTTCATGCCCTCTTAAGTTGCTCTCATGGAAAACACTTTTTCTAGTAGCCATAAAATCAACTAGAAGGGTATCTGAACTTCATGCTCTTTGCAGTCGTCCTCCTTACTTAGTTTTCCATAAAGACAGGGTGTCCCTCTGGACTAATCCATCCTTCTTGCCTAAGGTTTCCTCTGAGGCAAACCTAAACCAGACTATTGATCTCCCCGTCTTCTTCCCTGATTATTCCAACAGGTTGGAACAAAAGTTACATTTTCTAGATGTTCACCGCCAACTTAGATATTATTTAGACAGGACTAAACAGTTCAGGAAGTCTGATCAGCTTTTCCTGTCTTATGCGGAAGGGAAATTGGGCCTTCCAGTTACTAAAGTGTCCCTTTCAAGATGGCTTACCTTTATAATTACCTTCATCTATGAAATCAGACATCAAAAACTGCCTTCAAGACCTAGAGCTCATTCAACTAGGGCATTAGCTACATCTGTAGCTTTTCAGGACAGGCTACCAATAGATTCCATTTATGCAGCAGCCACATGGGCTTCTCCTCATACCTTTATTTTGCATTACAAATTGGATATGGCCTCCAGAAACCATGCCAACTTTGGTTCCACTGTTCTCAAGAGTCTGTTCCGATAGGCCACCCTGGGTAAGGTCCCATCCAGCAAGAATGAAGGCGAGATTGACAACTTAACATTAAGAAGTTATGTACCTACCATAACTTTCCATGTTAGTTGTCTTCTTCTCGCCTTCTTTCTTGCGTCCCACCCTCCTTCCCCCTAGCCTGTACAGACCGATAGGAATATTTGGGATCTTCCATTGGGATTTTTTCCTTCCCACATGTTCTACCACCTCTATTCTCCCTTTTTATGTTTGTGGTAGCTTACCTACAGGTTTATATATAGAGGTGGGTTCCTTTTCTCTCTTCTCCATTCTATGGAGACCAGAACTGCTTGGTTTTAGCTATCAAATGAGATCTGAGTAGTTACCGCCTAGCATTGTGGGATATAGAGGAATCTCGAGCCGGTGGAATAAGCTCTCGAGCTTTAGTATTGGCCGAGTCGGAGCCGAGGATCGGCTCCGAACCCATCCAGCAAGAAAAAAGGCGAGAAGAAGACAACTAACATGGAACTTTATGGTAGGTACATAACTTCTTATTTGCCTATGTGTACCATAAAACCTAACTGATTATGCAATATAATAGAGGAAAGTATATTCTTCAACCTGTTGGCTAAAATTTGAGCAAAGACTTTAAAGTCAGTATTTATGGGGGGCTATTGGTCTATAATTAGTGGGATCCGTCGGGACAGAATTCGGTTTAAGTAGAAGGATGGTCTTAGAATTATTTATGTATAAGCCTGTTATCTCATGTTGTATTATATAGTTACATACTTTAAGTAGGATTTTAGAGACAGGTGCTGAGAATATTTTATAAAATTCAGAGGTAAGTCCGTCAAGTCCTGGAGATTTACCTGGCTTGAGATTTTTTATTGCTTCTTTTATCTCTGTTAGGTGTATTGGTGCCCCTAAAAGTTTTTGTTGTTCTTGTGTAACTTGTGGAAATTTTAAATTTTGAATGAACTCATTAAATTTGTCATTTGAGGGTGGTAAGTGCATGTTGTACAGCCTTTTATATATGTTCTCAAACACATTTAATATGTCTTGGTTTTCCTGAAATTTATGTCCTTCATAATGTAATTCTTTAATTTTTGGTGGGCCACTCATAATATTTATTAGCCTGGCTATTAATCTTGAGGGTG
Source organism: Protopterus annectens (assembly GCF_019279795.1). Taxonomy (NCBI): domain Eukaryota; kingdom Metazoa; phylum Chordata; order Ceratodontiformes; family Protopteridae; genus Protopterus; species Protopterus annectens. Next base: position 385,674,137 of record NC_056741.1, on the reverse strand, counting down.
TTTGAGACCATTGTGAGTATTGATATAAAGACCTGCGTTCTAAAAAAGTTAAATTTTCTAAGTAATGCTTATGTAGTTTTTTGCCATTCCATACATTTTTCCTCTAATTCTTTTTAATATTTTTGTTGTAATTGTAGTTCTGCTGATGCAATTTGCAATTCTAATGTGGTTTTGGTATTATATTTTTTCTTAAACCAGGCAGATTTTTGAATTATGACACCTCTAATAACTGCTTTTGCAGCTTCCCATTGCTTATCATAAGGTATTGGAGTAATTAAGATTTCTTCATCTAATTGAGTGAGTATACTGTTTATCTCTTTAGCTGCTACTTCAAAATGAATAATTTTTGGGTTTAAAGTCCACTTATTAAAATAAGATATGTTTTGGCTGAAATTTAGCAGGTTTATGAATATATTAATTTTAGAATGATCCGAGACGGATCTAGGCGAAATGCTGTATTTTAGCTTATACGACCAAAAGAACTGAGAGATTAGGAAAGCGTCTATTCTAGACCAAGATTTATGAGACGTAGAAAAGAAGGTATATCTGGATATTATTTTGTCATGCTGGAAATTCTCACATGGGTCAAATAGCTCAAAAGTATTTTGTAATTCACTAAGAGCTATATTTATGATATGCGGTTGCTTGGTTTCTTTATTGGATCTATCTTTGCCAGGTTCCATTACTGCATTCCAATCTCCCTGATTATATATAAACGATTAGGAAATTCAATAAGTAAGTTAAAGATTTCATAAATAAACGTTTGTTGGTTAGAGCAGGGACTTTATATATATATATATATATATATATATATATATATATATATATATATATATATATATTTAGGAAAAGTAAAGGTTTATTTATGCTATGGAAATTTGAGGAAAACATAGCCCATCTACCATTCAAGTCAGTCTTCATGGAAACAATTTCCCCCTGATAGGCTTTGTTTATAATGATAGCAACCCCTCTGGAAGTAGAATTGTGTCCAGCAGCTATTATATGCTTGACCCATTTACTTTTTCTCTCCCTGTCCCAGAGTTGTGAAATCAGGTGAGTTTCTTGAAGAAAGTTTATCATTGTTTTACTTTGATATATAATATGCATGACTAGATTCCATTTACTTTTGTCAGAAATTCCCTTAACGTTCCATTAATCTAAAGATATTTCTGAAAGTGTAAAATATTTCTTGATTAGTGTTAATAAAGCACAATAAGCAATCTGATAATGTAAATATATACTGTTGTGTATTAGTGTGTGTTAGTATTTTCCACATAGTGTGACATAGGGATTTATGCCTATTCCAGTGAGTTTATCTATACTACCAGAGTGGGGGATGGTGTCGAAAGCCTTGGCGAGGTCATGATAGGCTGTGTGCACCACCTTACCATTGTCTATGGCTCTAGTGACTGCTTCGAAGAAGTCATTCAGGTTTAGGAGGCATGATCTACCTTTTACAAAAACAAACTGAGTGGGGTCCAAAGTTTGGAGGTTACTTCTGTCTTTGTTTATAAGCTCCAGGATGATGCGTTCCATGGGATTGCAGAACAGGCTCGTCAAGCTAATGGGGCGGTAGTTCCCAGGGTCAGTGGTGGCACCCCCCTTTGCGGAGTGAGTTAACCATCACTGTGCGCCATTCCATAGGCATAAAGCCCTAAAGTTAGGCTGTGGCTGGACATGGTACTTAGGTGGGGTGCCAGTTCGTTCTGTAGTCCATGCAGAACGCAGCCTGGGATGTTGTCCTGTCCCATGGATGCTGTGTTCTTGCCTTTGGAGAGTGCAGACTTTACCTGTGCGTCCGTGATTACAGGGGCTTTGCAATCTTCCGGTGTGGAGATGGGCCCTTTGGGGAGGGGTGAGGGGGGTAAAGTTTGCACTGAACCTGTCTGCCAGGATGTTGGCAATATCAGTTGGTTCGGTAAGTGAAGTGCCATTGTGCTGTAGTTCAGAGCAGATCTGAGTGTTGCCATTGAGATTCTTGACATAGCTGTAGAATGTTTTATGGTTGTCTTTAGAATCCATGGCGTTTTTATTTTCATAAGTAGCTTTGAAGGATCTTATGAG